>NC_080754.1:55965427-56269906 GCF_020826845.1 Diceros bicornis minor
ACTTCAATCTTTGAAGTTTTTAAAAATCATTTTAATTGTTTATGCAAACAAAGGTGAACACTTAAAATATAATTTGGGATACATATTTTTATTTAATTAAATATCTGTGTAGAAGATATTAATTAAATATTATACAAAAACTAAGATAGGTATAGTTCCTATCCTTTAAGAGATTATAGTCTAATACATTTGAATATATCCATAGAAAGATTAATATTCATAAATTACCCAATGTGTTTTCATATCTTTAATGTATCTCTTCCTTTGATATGAAAAATCTTTTTATTCTCTTCTTTACAATTTGTTTTACAATCACAAAAGAGAGTGTGCATGACTAACCTATCCACAGTAACATTACTTTTTATAGCTTCAGACATTTTTTTGTATTTATGGTGAAAAAAGTACATTGTCTCGGATGTGTATACTACACTATACTATCCTAACCTATACTATACTACATATAACAGTGCTTTGGCCATGATTGGGTTGAAATATTTAAAGGTAACAGATCTAAATCTATTCATCCATTTCCTCTTCATCCAGTGGACTTCATTACACAACTAAAACGTATTAAATTAATATCAATTTCAATTACTATTTATTTTGAAAACACATCTACTGTAGAACTTCTATTAATAACATAGTTCATATGGTTCTTGACTACCTACCTCTTCCATGTTACCTCTGACTATGTTCCCCCACTTTTACTGTATGCTAGTCACACTGCCCTCTTTCAATTCCTCAAACTGCCAAGCACATTCCTGCTGTCTGGGCCTCAGCATATGCTCTTCCTCGGTCTGGACCTCTCTTCTCCCAGATCTTCATATAGCTAACATGGTCTCGTCATTCAGGTTCCAGCTTAAGGATCACATCTTCAGATATGCTTTTGCTGAACAGTTTCTTTAATTTAAACCAAATCTGAAATCCCTTTTTATTATATTATTCTGTCTTCTTTTGTATCACAACCTGAAATAAACATTTATTTATCTACTTATTTGCTGTTTCCCCCCTCAAAAAGAAAAAAAAAAGAATAAAAGCAACATGAAAACATGGCCCTTGTTTCTTTTCTTCATCAGCATTATATCACACAACAGTTCCTGACTTCTAGTATGTTTTCATAAAATATTTATTGAATGAATGAATTAATTAATTAATGATTATATATTCTTGGCATCTAAAAGCACATTTTTTAGAGAAAATGGCATGTTACTAAACAAAAAATGTCAATAAAAGTGTTAAATGTTATAGCAAACATTTTTTTAACTGCCATAGGAACATAAAGAAGGAAACAATGTTCTGCTAATGGATGCTTAGAGAAGCTTCACAAGTGCATTAACTGTATGAACTGCACCTTAATAAAGAGATGATTATATAATTTTTCATCCATACCAGGATACATTTAAGAGCAAAAGAGGAACAACAGGCATAAACTGGAAAATATCAGACTGGAGGGTGTGTGGAAGAGGGCAGAGAAACTGAAAAGGAGGATATTTTGGCATAGTATGGGGTCAAATTATAAAGTGCATAGAAAAGAGTGTAAATTTTATCCTAGAGGCAGTAGGTTCTATCAAAGGCATGGGAATGGCAAGATGACATTTGTGTTTTTAAGATGCAGCTCTAACACTCAATGTCTTTGTAACTTCCCTAAATTCCCATAAGCCGACTTGAGAGTGGAAAGAATGTAGCTGAGTAGAAGGGCAGGTAAAAAGTTGAGAAATGAGATGATGATGATGTGCTAGTGAGGTTACCCTTCTGCACAACAAAAACTGGCTGCACAGGCCCTCTGGTTTTCACCTACATTCAAGAGTCTCTGGACTGAGCCAAGTGAGTTAAAACAAAGACCTGAAATTTCAGAGCTGGGTGAGAGGGAATGCAAAAAGAAAAGTCTTAGAGTTGAAATAAATGAGATAACACTGAAGACAACTTTTTTAAAAATAAAAGGAAAAAAAAAATCATATTTCAATAGAAAATAAGAGAGAGAACATATAGAAAGCCAGACTGTGCTAATCTATTTTAGACCTTCAGACAACAGCTAAACTGATTGCACACACAGACACAATAAGTATTCAATATATTTTTATAGAACAATGAATATATAATTTTATTGGCCATTTCCCTTATGCAACAAGACAACAAAAAACAAGCAAAAACAAAAGTAAGTCCTCTTCATTTTTAGTTAAACTGATGAAACAAGTGTATATCTGACTCAGTAGCTATGCCAATTTCATGTTCTGTTTTAAACATCTTTTACTTAAAATTCCACTAGAATTGGTGAATTAAAGCTATTATCAAGGTAGATTTTCTCATTAGGATATAAGGTAACTAAACCAGATAAGGATATAAAATAAAAATATAAAGAGCATGTTGGACTGTGTGCATTAGGTTAGAAAAGCAGGACTCGGTAGCATGTATTTCATACCCCTAAGGAATGCCAGCCTCTTCACAGGCTGGATATAAAGTGGTCCTTTCTCCCTCTGTTAAAATGCAGAGCTGTTCTGTTCTGCTCAAACAACTTTTTGCAATAATGGCTTTACTAGTGGAAGTGAAGAATAATTCATTTAATTGAAACTTAGAGTGCTATAGATAGGCAGAAAGTAATTACCCGTGATACAAACAACCCAGGTTCCTGGGAATAACATCCATATCTTTATGAAAAGCACTATGAAATTATTCAAGACCATGAGCATCAGGACACCCATTTACATCTTATCTGTACCTCTCAGAGTTCTACAGGATGCATAAATAGGAGTAGAGTAAATAAGAACAGCAAGGTAATCCTCTTATTATATTCAGCACTGGTGAGATCTTACTGTGCCTAGTTTCACACCCCAGAACTTAAGAAGGATGAAGAGATTTCAGGATAAAGGAAGAAAAATAATTGAAGGGTTAGAAACGAGAATTCCAAGAAGGGTTAAAAAGATTTATATTATTTAGGCTAGAGAAGAGCTGGTTGAAAGGTCATTATTAATGGTCTTCAATGAAGGATCATTCCTCAGATTGTGGTGACCAGCTCTTTTCAGTTTTGTTGAAAACATAACAGAGAAAAATAAATTTTAATAGCAAAACAAGGGAAGAAAGAAGCTTTTGATAATGGAAAAGGCTGCTCAACACTAAATGGGTTCCCAAAGGATTTCAGAATATTGCAATTGTGGAAATCTTTTAAAAATAGAATTTCAAATATATGAGGCTTGGAGGTCAAGGGAAGCACAAGAGGACCTTTTCAGATGATTTCCATGACTGCAATTCCAAGACTTACAAAAGAGGACAGAATGTCCATTATTCACTAAGATGAACTGTGTAGATAGGGGAAGAAAAATAAGTACAAAATGCAGAAAATTTGGCATCTCTTCTTGAAGTTATTTACCTAATTTGATTGTACAAAGGTTTTCTTCATGTGAGTGTGAGGGAAGCATTTTAGTTTTTCTGCCCTATTTGACATACACACACACATGCACAAATTTGTAGACATATATACAATCTTCAAAAAAAAGAAAGAAAATAATTGCTTCCAACATTGAGAATTTTTCCTCTCAAGACAAGTTCCTTCTTCATTCATAGGAGATGGAATCGCCAATATTATATTATAGCAGAAATAAACCAGGGAAAACCATATAAAGCTGCTAACTTAACCCCTCTGTGGCAATGGGGGAAAGTTTTGGACTAAGAATATACAACAAGGCTTCTAAACTTTAGCGTGCAGAGAAATCACCCACGGCTTTGTTAAAAATGCAGATCCATGGCTCAAGCCCTCAGAGATTCTGATTGAGTTGGTTTGACATGGACCCAGGAATCTATATGTTCAGTAACAGCTAGGTAACTATGATGTAGGTTGTCCGAGGACTACAACAACAGAAACAATGGTCTAGAAATTTTGGTTCTGGTTCATGTACACATTTATTCAGTATTTTTGTTCTAATAACTATATAGAGTTGTCACCTCTTCTATGGAGCTTAAGTTATAAAGTCACCATGGGAAAATCAGGTGTAGTCAAAATCATCTTTGAAGCTCCCACAAATCACCCATAAATTACAGTACAACATCGTGGGATATAAAAACTTGTATAGTAATCACATCCCTATGGCTTAAGAAGTACTTAGATATACCAAGGCATATTTAACTTAAGGCATTTCTGTTTGCCAAAGCATTAGTCTTCACACTAGACTGCCATTAAGATTTAACAATTTATTTTTAAGATTTAACAATTTATTTTTAACAGTGAATGTGGAAGTAGTGGATAATTCTAAAATGAATATGTTTGTCAACAGGGTTTAATATTAATCCCACATAACTGTATATGTTATCAGCTCTAAATGTGGTTGTGAAGATTAAATAGGATAATAAATGTGGAAGTACCTAATACAGGATTTGGTGCATTGAAAACGCTCAATAACTTTTTTCTGAATTTGAAATTAAATTTTGCCTAATTATTACCACAAAGTTTTTTGTTGTTGTTGTTTTACTTTGAAAAGCTGTAACTGTGAAGAAGGACTTGGCGACTAGATTATCTGTTCTCCAACTTTGCATTCCCCAACACAATCTCCCCTCCTCCATTATCTTTTTATTTCAGTAAAGGACTGTTCTCATGACATTTTAGGCTTTCACCACAGAGTTAGATTATAAAAGCAGCTGATAAATTAAATGCTGTTTGATGTGACTTGTCTGTAATGCCATTTGGTGATTTTGAGTCTGAGTTTTCTCAATTAGAGGGTTTGGACTAAATGAATTAAAAAATTTGTCCTCAGCTTTAAATTTCCATGACTCTATACAGTTTTTGTATTCTTGCTAATTTTGTTTACTCCCAGGTTACAAACACCAGGTGACCACTTATACTGCCCTCTCAGGCAATTCATTTCCTCATTCTGAACCGGACATCAAAAGGCAGGACAGAAAAGAGGTTAAGGTCATGGTTATGAAAATCATTCATGTCTAGATTTGAAAACTGGCTCTGACATGTTGTAACTATGTGACCTAGGGGCATTTATTAAACCTTCCCAAAGTTATTTTTTTTTTATTTAAATGGGTAAAATACTATATATCCTTCTCAGGTGTTGAAAAAATCAAATACCGTATATAAAGAACTTAGCATGATGCCTGGCATAAAGTAAGCACTCATGAAGTGACAGATGTTAGTTTAGTCATCCTCATCCTGAAATGGTCATTATCATTGCTCCTAAACCTGTCTTCTTTCTAATTTTTGTTTACCTAAGAATCAAAAACACATCATGAAAAATAATTGCAAAATTGAAATATCAGCAATTCATTAATTAGGATCCTGTTTATACTCATTAACAATAAAGCTCATCTAATTAAACAGAGGCTTCTCAACTATCAAGATAAATTATGTTTGTACATTACAAATATTTGAATTGCACATATCAATTTTTCCCATTGAAAACAGGTTTTAGAGAAGCATTCACCTTCTGTTAATAAGTTATTGTCTCTCATAGAGTAATTTCAGATAAGAAATAAATCTGATAATAGCCTGACCCTGGCCTTACATTAGCCCTGTCCCTAAGAAAATGGATTTAGTTATTTACATTAATAATAACATAGCCCTAATAGCATAAATTATGATGGAACTCAAAGAGAGAAACAATACAAGCCAGTGGCATTATAAATTTTCTTCTCAAGTTCATCAAGCAATGACTTTTTTTAATTTTGAAGTTTATTATAAAAGAATAAAATGTTCCCCCAAGCATGTAGGACAAAATACTTTTACAAGTTAGTTTAAATGTCAAAGATTGCTTTTACAGCAAAGAAAATTACAAAAAAAAAAAAACAAAAAAACACTTCAGAATTATATTGAATAAATTATATAATTTCTAATGGTTGTTTGGCAGGAGCAATGATAAAGAAACTATTATTAAATCTCATTAGGAAAAGGAGTTTTCAATTTTCATATATTCTGGTTGCTATAAAGTTTTCATGTATGTATATAGGACTCATCTATATAGGACACATCGATATCCACTAAAATTAATTTGAGCACAACTTAATTATTGAAGATTTTGAAAATTATTCAAGATGTTCTAGTGCTCTGGGTTATCATTAAAAAATCAGTAACCATTATAACCAGGAATTTCTATTTAATAGATTCCTAGAAAGCACTGTTCCTAAGTCTATTTTCTCATTTTTAGTCAGTTCTCCTGCTTTCTACTAATATTCTAAACTCATCAATTCCCACTGTCTCTGGAAATCCAGTCCCCAATTCTTCCCATTCCCTCTTTAACATTTGCATCAGGCTTTCTTCAAGGTCTCCTTTATTTCATTCTATAAGTACATGAGGGAGTCCTTCAATTTTAAACAAAACAAAGGAAAGAGGATAAAAAAGCTTTTAATTTTCTTTCTCTTCCACTGCTTGCTGGTTTTCTACCAGTGACAAAACCATTCAAGACACGATATATGCCCATTATTTTCTCATGCCATCCACTCATCCATTATCTTTTCAATACATGAAATCTGGCTGCCTTTCTAGAATCTTCTTTCTCAAAACTTTCTATTGTTATCACTAGTTTAATCCTCCAAAAGTATTGCTATTGTTTCTTGTTCCATAATCTGCAATAGTATCCTATTGCCCACTACATCAAGTGCAAACTTTTCTGTCTAGCTTTCAAGACTTGCCAAGATCTAATTTAACCTACCCTATTGGATAAGCAGTTATTCTCTAATATCACACACAATTCCAGTCAAGTCAGCATTTTCATCATCCCCTCTGCACATAATGTTTCCTTCTAACACTGTCCCCTTCACAATGGTCTTTCTTTCTGGAATATTTCTTACCAATTCACACCTAAATATCCTTCCTGGCCAGGCTGATGCATCATTTTCTTCAAGGACGCCATTATATACTCAAGTTCTCACTGACATTTTATTCTCCTGAATTTATTCAGCTTTTAGTTGCTTTCTACTTGTTTTAATTCACAGCAATAAATTCCTAATTAAATAAACTTTTTTACCCAATGGTTGAAATCATGTTTATTACTCTTTCTGTCACTCTTTCTTTTATCTACAAAAACCCGGGGCTCCATGTGGTACGAGAGACAACTTCGTTAGTTCCACTATCTACACTAGCGGCATCATTCATATTGACAAAGATGTGAAAGTTACTCCCTAGATTTTTGAGAAGAAAAGCCTACACTCTCATAGAAGTGGCTCTATAATCATAGATTTCTTTAAATACATGTTTCTTACTTTAAAAAAAACAGATATGTATTTGGGTCAAAGTCCAATTATAGATGAAATATTGCTATATAATTATAAATATTTAAATATATAGAGGGATTTATATATACAAATATATGTGTCTGTGTTTCTGTTCCAGTACCTATGGCCCCACTATTCAGAAACAGAAATAATACACTAAATTAAAGATCCTTCAACAATGAATCTTAAGAATTTGTAAACTTTGAGCATAGGTCAACAGATACTGCAGCCCTCTGCCCTCAACATAGAACTATTCATACTATAAAGGAAGCTTGAAGAAAGAGTACCCTCAAATTCCTTCTTTGCAGATTGCTGTCATTTTCAGTAGAGAGGAACATGTAGGAGATCCTCAACTTACCCTTCCCTCATCACCCCATCTCAGGTTCAGAAACATTACTAACAGCATCTATCCAAAAGCAGTGATTTAGAAGAAATAAAATAATGTCCCAAAGTTTGGGGAGCCTTGTATTCCAAGAGATTCTAGTGGTCTAAGAGAACTGATGATTTCCTAGGTGAGTAATTTCCTGCCAAAAAGTATTTCAAGCATAGAGAGAAATAAATTCCATTGCTTATAATAATAAACTGCCCCCAATTTTAAAGCACTCTTCTCTTTAAGAAAATATAATACATTCTTTCTCTACTTTTTGCCAAATACTTGGAAATATAAACAACAAATGTCTTTGGCCTTAGATTCATTTTCTTAAAACAGATTTTGACATCCTTTTCACATTTTCTGGTAAAGTAATACAGATTTGAATTAGCATTTCTAACGTTAGTAATATGAATACATTATATTGATAGTGCTATTAAATATAGACATGACAATGGTATTCTCATTATAACTATTCATAAAGATAATGTATATCATTTTCTAATATTTGAGGTAGTATCATTTGATATATACATTTCAATTCAAAGAGAATTATACCTATATAAGGATTATATCAGGACCTTTATTATGTTTTTGTTCTATTGTATGAATTTTGTCTAAGACATTATTTTGGTGCATTATAATTCTTTTTGTAATGTATTACCATTTCAAATAAGGAACACATTGTGACACTTTGTGGAACTCAGCTATTTCTTCACAGGAAAAAGAAAATTAGGAATGGAGGAAAACTTGCTATCTTTTGTCAATCCAGAATTATCAGATGGGAAACAGGATCCCTAACTTGTTCTTAAAGAGGAAGTTCTGCTTCTGGGAGGGTCTGGTTCAGGGATAAATAAGGACATTCTTGTTCTAGGAGGCAGGCTGTTCCCTGTCAGATACAAATGACCCAATGAGAATGAAGAAGATGATTAAAGGAAAAAAATTTTGGCCTGTCATGAGGCTAAAGTAATGTCTCAGACCTCCTGCTGTTTAGAGCCTGCATTTACGCTCTGAAGTTGAGCAGCCTTGACTAGTATCTCTCTGTAGGGTTTAGGCAATTGGGCAATCAGGAAAGTAGGAGAGTTAATCTGAGAAAACAGGAGTGTGAGGCCTCAGAGCAGAAAAGGCTCTGCCTTCTGTACATGCACAAAAAAGGGAAGATTGCATTTAAATTAATACAGTCTTTTCAATAGCAAGCTTTTCTTCTTTCTCTCCATTTCACAAGCTCCTATTAGCCTATTTTTTTTTCCTTTGGCTTTTTGAGTTTTTTTTGTTGTTGTTTTGCACAGTATGAGAGCAATGAAAATAAAAACAAACTAGGTATTCATGTAGTATTCATCCATTAAAAATAAATGAGCATCACCTTACTATACGCCATCTAATGAATTCATCAATTTAGCTTACATTTCTATTGGAAATTACAACACGCCAACTACGAAAAATGCCATTTATTTACAAAGCAAATTGTTTACATTGCAAACAGACTTAGAAAGGGAAGCTATTCCACAACTTGGAATTCAATAAAATGAGAGATTCCACCGTATCTTGGTAGCCTGGAAGCAAACTGCAACCAATTTAGTAGAAGCTTTATATTCAAATACAGTAATAGTAAAGTGTCAGACCTTACCTTCAGGCCAACTTTAATATAGCACTTATTAATAACACCAAAAACAAAAATAACCTGAATAAATAGAATGCATTTTCTTCCTAGGATCTCAAAATGTTTCTCCTAAATAATCTCATTTATTCTCATGACATATTTCTGTAGGGAAAAGCAAGGAGATATTGTAGGTAATCTTAGTCTATACTTTACCAAACAACTTCGAGAGGATCCTGTGACATTCTGGCACCGAAACCTGCAGGCTTATAGCCACCTGGCTGCATGCCTGGTAAGCCAACAGCAGCTGGGCTCTCTAATGGACATCCCGGAGCTGGAGGAAGGGTTGGTTTTATAGAGCGGGTTGAGTAGGTGATTACCCAAGATAGTGTGCTTGAGGGATGCGTAGAATATATGCTAGTATATGAAAGCAGCCCCTACCAAAGCACAGTATGTGCTAATATATGAAATTTGACTATTAGTTGGGGTTTAGGCAACAATACCCTGCTTAAGTGCAAGTACTGCCCTACAGGTTATACCTTCACTTAGAAATAACTATAAAGATCTTAGCATGAATTATTTCACCAATACTCTAATTAACTGCTAGTTTACAATGGAAGAGAAACACATCAATTAGGTTTGGATAGGGAAGATAAAGTTAATATTTTCATAAGCACTTCATAATTAAGCTGTCATTTATGATCTTAACATTATAATAGGTCTGATAGAGAAAAAACAAAGAAAATCAAGGACATTCAGGCATAGACAAGGCTCTAGAATTCTAGAGAAGTGGCAGGAAAGCCCAGGAGGTAGTACAGTAAGTAAAGGAAAGATTTATCAAAAGGAAAGATGATGAAGACAAACTGTGATATCTTTTATAATATTGCATATCATTAGAGTTAGAAATGAGATGCCCCTAACTCTGGGTTTTGTAGATTTTTCCAGACTTTATGCTTCAGTACTAAACTTCTTATCTAGAGTTATTACAGAGATTTGCTCTCTGATGAGAGAACCAAATATGTAAGTAAATTTGAAAGTGTGCAAGCAATTTTGGCGAACTCTCCAGATCCAAAGCAATGTTCGTGTATTTTGGAGGTTTGCCAGAACAGAGTGAAACTCCCAGAGAACAGATTGCGGTAGCCGCCGTCCGAGAGGTATTAGTTATATAAACCAAGTCTACTATCATTAAGCTTATCCCAACTATTATGAGATTATTTTAGGAATAGCAAAAAAGATACCCAAATAGCTTATTTTTGTCTTATTTAACCTATATGGAGTCAATATGTGAAAGGTTAAATATATCTAAAAACACGTCAACCTTTCCACTTAGTACAGGAAGAAATTTCACATTGCAATATTCATTTTACAAAGGAGGACACGACATCTATCCAGGAGAAAGAAGTAACTTATCTTCTGTCTGTCAGAAGCTAGGTTATTTCTTAGTCCACTTAAATACAATCTGATTTTTAAAAATTTTTTTGCTATTGTTACTGAAAGAACATTTTTTCTCATGCTGTCAAGTCTTCCTCATACTTAATTTTCCTCAACTCTCTCTAATTTTCCCCTTCTACAATTATCTTTTTTTAATGCCAAAAGAAGCTGACATAAATTAAGCCAGGAATCTCTTTAGGCAGGCTCCCAAGAGAAAAACCAGATTCCTGTTTAACATGTTCGATAGAATGATATACTTTTATTTTCAATGTAGCCTCACTCCCAACCTTCTCATAATATGATGCACTTTCATCTGGCTGTGGGCTTGCACTCTGGCTCTCCTTGTTAGTCATGTCACACAGGGAAACCACGCAGGCTTCCTGAGCATAAGTTAGCACACCTGCTGAAATGGGGGAAAATCAGCGTCATACGATGGCCAAAGCTTTAAGTTTAAAAAAAGGAAAATGGGATTTAAGTACTAGCACTATCATTTAGGAGCTGTTGACCTCAGACAAGTCATTTAAAATCTGTGAACTTCGTTTTTTTTCCCTACGTAAAACATGGACAATATCTCTCTTGTTTTCATTATGAGACTGTAATAAGAAAAAGGTATAAAAATGTGTTTGAGAGCATTTTTAAGCATAAAGCTTTCTTACTGTGGGCCTATCATATACTAATTACTCTGCTAGGCATTTCCTAGGCTACAAAAAGATAGAAAGAACAGAACATTGGTCTCTGTCCTCCAGGCTCTTACAAACAAGCATCTAAAAAGGAGATTTACTGAGAAAAATTAGGTAAAACAATGAGGTTAAATGGAGAATGTTAACAAATTTATAAACTCTTAATCTCAGAGCAATGTTCAGCTAGGGTCATCTTCTCTGGTACATAAAATCTATCATGAAGGTGCATTAATAGTTATCAAAAATCACAAATCCCTGTAGCCTTTGACAATGACTTTCTCATAACATACTGCTTGTAGACATCTGTAGTCCCTGTGCAAAGGCTTTTTTTCCTAGTTACATAAAAATCTAGAAGTGATCTTTCTCACTTTGATACCTGGCTGTCAGTTTCTGGGACTCTGTGCTGGAACACTATCTCAGACCATCAACAACTACATTTCCAGGTTTTTAGCATTTATCATTCCCGACATCTCTTGGGGCCATCACATCTACTTGCTTTCAATCCCTGTGTATTAAACTACCCAAGCATTCATTTATTAATAGCTAAACCAGAGGTAGTGAAATTTCACAGATAGCATGAGATCAGCATCCATCTAAGCATCTGTGTTGAGTTTTTGCCACAGGGTCTTGCATTGACAATTAGTTGGGATAAATTTCAAAATATTGTGTTCTCTAAAGACACCCAGAACATGGCTTTGAAGCCAGAGTGGATGAGATGGCTGTCACAAAACTATAACTCATCTGCAGGACGAATGCATTCATTTTTGGAAAGAAGACCATTCCTACTTTCTTTTAAAGTGTGAAGCTTTATGAAGGATTAAACATAAATCATTTGCTTCTATAATTTAAATATGCTTGCTTTAGGTTGCTTGGCAAATTTTGCTTAAGTTTTTTTGTAATATATTTGTCTATTCCATTTACATTGTATGATTCTTATAATCATAACAATTAAAGACCATCTAGTTCATTGCCTCTTATTTTTACAGAAGATGAAAGTAAGGCTTATAACGAAATGACTTACCCAAGACTATCTCCTAGTTAGTAGAAACTTGTTTTCTAATATCTAGTGAATATTGTTTTTACTGCAAAATGTTCTCTTCCCGAGGACAGGGATTATTTTTTATTATTTTCAATATTATTCCTCTTTTTCCTATATTCTTCACTCTCTATCATGCCAATAAAGAAAATAAGGATATTTTTGGTGTATATGTTTAAAGTATGGTTGAAGGGATAGTGGAAGGAAATTGAAAATGTGGGATTAATAGACACAAATTTCACATACGATTTTAATTAAAATCTGTGAAAGATGTATAAATGTGAACTACATTTAGAAAATATTAATAGAAACTAATCCATTAGAAATCTTTAAAAATAATCTATGTTTACTGAACATGTACTGTGATATGAACTTTTATCATCTCATTTTAATCTCAAGATAATTCCATGAGTTAGGTCTTATTTTTACCATGTCTTTTTGCAGAAGAGAAAAGTGAGGTGCCATATGACTTCACAGTTAAAATGTATATTACATTTTAATATTATGAATATTAAAACATTTATTCAACGTATTTACATGTTTAAAAGATTCAAAATGCATAGCACGTGTATACCATATATGTGGCAATTATCACACATTGCTGTTACAGTAGTACCTCCTTATCAGCGATTTCGCTTTCTGCAGTTTCAGTTACCATGGTCAACCACGGTCTGAAATATTAAATGAAAAATTCCAGAAATAAACAATTCACAAGTTTTCAATTGCACACTGTTCTGAGTAGTGTGATGAAATCTTGTGCCATTCTGTTCCCTCCCTCCAGAGACATGCATCATGCTTTTATCCAGTGTATCTATGCTACATATGCTACCCTCCTGCTAGTCACTTAATAGCCATTTCAGTTATCAGATCAACTGCCACAGTATCACAGTGCCTATGTTCAAGTGACCTTTATTTTACTTAATAATGCCTCCAGAGCACAAGAGTAGTGATGTTGTCAATTCAGATATTCTCTTATTATCCCTAATTTATAAATAAAATTTCATTATAGGTACGTATATATAGGGAAAAACATAGCATATATAGGGTTCAGTACTACCCATGGTTTCAGGCACCCACTGGGGGTCTTGGAATGTATCTCCTGCAGATAAGGGGGGACTACTGTAGTGAGTTTTCCTTTACTAGAGTTAATCCTACAAAGGTTCTCCAAACATTCATCTACGCTTCCTACCAGCCCCAAATCTGTGATTAGCAGGGATATGATATAACAGAATTGCACCCCTAGAGCATATACTAAAGGAATCACTACTCCTCTCTATATTACTACATTGTTCTTATTTTAAGATAGGACTGTCATCACTTCCATTTCATTAGCACTGAATTTACTTTCTGTTTTGCTGACCTTGCTAGATAAGAAAGAGCCCCAAGTATTAATAGCAATGTAAAAAATTATCATTTCAGTTATTAAAGTTACTATGTTAAAATAAAGATACTACAGGGGCAGGCCAGGTGGTGTACTGGTTAAGTTCGCGTGCTCCGCTTTGGTGGCCCGGGGTTCGCAGGTTTGGATCCCGGGCATGGACCTACACACTGCTTATCAAGCCATGCTGTGGCAGGGGTGCCACCTATAAAATAGAGGAAGATGGGCACAGATGTTAGCCCAGGGCCAATCTTCCTCAGCAAAAAGAGGAGGATTGGCAATGGATGTTAGCTCAGAGCCAGTCTTCCTCACAAAGAAAAATAAATAAATAAAGATACCACAGAATATTCTCTTTCATAAAACATATTCTTAATACAAAAATACAAAATCTTTGTTTTAATCTCCTTAAAACATCTCTCTTTAAAAAAAAAGCACTTAGCTTAAATTCATTGAAATAAAGCACATTTCATTAAACTTACATTCAGACATTCTTGAAAGACACAGCACCATATGCCATCCTATGATGCCCCAGCGTCAGATTCTGTGAATTAATCAGTCACATATTTAACACTATAGAAGCATGAGCCTGGTAAATGGAACTTTCATGAGTCAACAGCAGAACCTTCCAACTATGTTCAAAAATTACAACTTGTATAAAAGGAAACGTAATTTACTAGGAAATACATACACGAGAGCAAGTTCTTCAAATTGTATTAATATTAAAGAGAGAAAACAGTGTGCAGCAATGGTTTATTAAAAAAAAATAGAAGTGTTCCAAAGGTACAGAGGCCTGTGAGCCAGCAGCCTTACCCTTGCCTCCACCTGCCAACTCTACCCATAACTCAGGGTTCTGATTCAAACTGAAAGTAAGCGTCAGAGACACATAAGTGAATAGATTTTCCCTACGTATTTTCTGTCGCATCATATTATGGTGCTTCAGCTGCCACACACATTGTACCATGGAGCATGTAAAAGAACAAGTTACCTCAGAAGTAACAGCGCAACAGAACTAAACAGAATTGTTGTAGATACAGTAGCAACACTTGCTTTTAGCAGAGTTACCACAAGGTTGCATTTTCTATTTACATAATACAAACGTATTGGGTCTTGTTATAACTTTCTGTTTTCTCTCTGTAGTACTGTAATAATTTCATGTTACATTGTTTCCTTTCATATTATATATAAATAATAATATTTATATTTGATATAGATTTGTATCAAAGTCTTCATTAAGGATTTATTTTCCTGACTCTCTGGAGACTATGTCCAATAAATATCCAAAACTATCACTAATTTTGAATATTTTCAATCTTCTGGGATTCTAAAAAAAATTCCAACTGTGAACATATGTTCTATTAACTATTATAACATAAATAAGTTGAATTGTGGATTCTGACATATCCAAATAAACACATACACAACTGCATCGATACTCTATCAGAGTTTACAATCTAGAATTTCATTAATTGAATAGAATCACCACATATAGAGAAACTTATTTTAATATTTTCCTAGTCCTTAATTAAGAAATGAATTAATACTTACATGATATGATACCTGCTAAAAAAGGCAAAATGCTCTAAAATAACAAATTAAATATGAATGCACATATGTATCCTAGGAAATACATGCGTGAAAGCACAACTTAATCAATACTCTGTAGTATTAGAATTTAATATTAGAATTTAAATTTGGGAACTATGGGCTTTCTAGAGTCATTTCCAGGGCACAATCTGCCAATAACCCTGCCAATTGGAACCTGGGAATCTTCCAAGTCTCTTAGTCATTTTGCTTTAGAGTCAGCCAAGAAATGGTTTAAGCTACCAATATAACTCAAGCGGGAAAAAATAGTTGGCATGTATTGAGTCTGGGTAGATCAAAGCAAGCTTCACATGATGATGTTTCAGTGCCTTAATTTAAATAGGAAGCTAGGATCTCATAGACAAGTATGCTTCTATAATGTCATTCCAAGTGCAACCAGGTAAATAGTAGGAGATAATGTTAAAAATAAATAAATAAATGAACAGCTAGATGGAAGCATCAATCAATCAATCACTCTAGCAGATATAAGTTTGTGCAGGAAATGGCTTTCCTTTGACTATTCCAAAAATATTGTTGGTATTCAGGTTTCTGATTCCAGCCCTCTGTGTTTATTGATCTATATAATCTCCCTGGCAACCAATTAATCCACATTCACTTTGAATCCATGCACTTAGAGTTTCTCAGACACCAATTCTGGAAGAATCTATCAGTAGCAGTTACTTCTGTGGAAACTAAAGCCTTGGGGAGTTAGTACCTCTTTACTAGGACATTCAGTAAACTCTTAAAAGTGTCAGTGTTTCTACCTAAAACGGTATAAAACTCTGAAACCTGTAAGTAATTGTTTCAAGCCTCTTCTGCACTCTTATTTCTACTATTGTATTCTCCCTATGATGGCTGTAAGATTTTTATTTCAACAATTTACTATTTAATTTGGTTTGAATACCCTAGACCACTGTTTCCAAAAGAATTCTTCCAACAAGGCTAGAACATTTTCTTTCTGTTACGAGGGGCTGGCCTCTCAAGATAATTTGTTCATTCAACAAAAGTTTGATAAGGATCAACAAATAAGCCAGGTTTGCAAAGATAAAGCAGTTGCCAGTGAAAATTTATTAATGAGTTCTCAGACTAGTGGTGAAGACTGGCATGTAAACAGATGTGTTACAATATAAGTGATGCTTACTATGACAGAAGTATAAATCTAATGCTTCAGAGTATCCATGTCGCTATAAGAGCCACAAGCAGCCTTACAGCAGATACAGCATTTAAGATGGCACTCGAAAGCAGAATTTGCCAAGTGAAGAGAGGAGAAGTGACTCCAAAAAGAAAAATAGCATGGCAAAAGGCACAGTCTAAGAAAAAAAACTTCTTGTGTTTGTAAATCAGTGAGAAATGTGTAAATACCATAATGTTTACAAGGAAGAAGACAAAGGATAAGACAGAGAGCAAGGAACTGGAGAGAGGTAAAGATCAACTAGACTGGGAAGGGGCCTATTTGCCAGCCTAAGGAATTCTGATTTACCTGTGTAAGTTAATGGGTAGTGTAAATTACATTTTTAAAACTAATGTAATGTAGTAACTAATGCGGGAGAAGATTAACAAGGGGAGTGACCAGAGGCAGCAGTTATAAAAACTCCAGGAAGGGATTATGAGAGTTTAACTTTGGCAGTGATACTGAAAGTGGAGAAAAGCCACGCCCGAGAGACTCTTCTGAGTTACAGCTCTGTCAAGGACAGGAAGAGCACAAGTGCCAGTTTTATGTGTGTTTCTATGGCTGAAATCTTTCAAGAGCCACCTGATGAGCCCCATAGAAGTTTATAAAGCACTGTTATTTGGACAATATGAAATCTCCATTTGCCTTTGCTATTCTACACCCATTATTCTCATTTTTGCATTTTCTGCTTGGTATTCTGCACAACTAGCAGCTGTTTGCACCTAACAGAGGCAATTTCCCTTCTTTGGAGAAATCCTAGTTAATCATGAGATTGTTTCTCTTGACTATATTATCCTTGGCAACTGTAGAAGATACTCTTCTTTCTCTCTAGTGAAAATTAGATTAGATGCCTTTATCATACTGTCTCCTGTCAAAATTTCAATGAAGATGAAAAAGTTAGGATCCCTCAATTTGGGAATTCTTAAATTGCTAGGAGGGGTAACAAGAATCCAGACTTGAATGCAGAATTTCCCAAACAAAATATCTGAGTGCCAAATGGTTTTTAGGCAACTAGTTTTCAGCAGTACCAGAGTGGCAGTTATAAATGCCAGCAGCATTACATATTTGGTTAATTTATTATCCTAGTAAACAAATATTCTGGCTGTGTTGAGCATAACTGTCATTGAAAACACACTGCAAAATTGATGGTCAGTGTGAGTTCACGGTGCATAGATCTGATAGATGCACCAGACAAGAAAAAGATTTTTTAATGTAGAACCACTTTCCTTGTTCTAGTAGAACCAAAACGAACCCATGCAGGAGCTAATACATTCTATCAAAACATTTTATCTAAGTGCTTTCTCTTCACATTCACCAGGCTAAAAATTTGAATAAGGTAGACATGACCCTTGGCTCACCTGGAGATTACATCCCAGAAAGGATGACAGACACAACATAAGCAAAGCAACAAATACAACTATTACAACTTGTAAAACAAAAGGCTGTGAATGAAAGAGAAAGATCCTTTTGATCACATTACAGCAGAGGGTAGAGGGATGGAGGGGGCAGACAACAAAGGCTCAGGTGATTCTGCTCTCTACCTGTCTGTCAACTGATCTCTCCCATGACATGGAGCTCATTCAGGGGAAAGCTAATCTAATTTTCATTCTACAAATATTTATTAAATCCTTATGAATCACTAAGTTCTGAAAAATGGAAAAGCAGACACAAATCACTCTCACGTCTAAGTAGATCCTCAAGTTATGCTAATTCCTCCTCTTTGATGCAGTCCTTAATATAAATGCAACAATTACAAAAAAAATTTTATGTACATCAAGGTTTTTGTTAATTGAGGTAACATTTGTCTATAACATTGTAAAAATTTCATATGTACATCATTATACTTCAACTTCTGTACAGACTACATCACGTTCACCACCAAAAATCTAGTTTCTATCTGTCATCATACAAATGTCCCTTTTACCCGTTTCATCCTCCCCCCAACCCCATTCCTCTCTGGTAACCACCAATCTGTTCTCTGTATTTATGTGTTTGTTATTATTGGTTTTTTTTTAAACTTCCACATATAAGTGAAATCATATGGTATTTGTCTTTCTCCTTCTGACTTATTTTGATAAGCAAAATACCCTCAAGGTCTATCCGTGTTGTCACAAATGGCAAGATTTCATCTTTTTTATGGCTGAGTAGTATTCCATTGCATATATATACCACATTTTCTTTATCTACTGATCTACTGATGGCCACTTACGTTGTTTCCAAGTCTTGGCTATTGTAAATAATGTTGAAATGAACCTAGGAGTGCATACATCTTTTTGAATTAGTGTTTTCCTGTTCTTTGGATAAATCCCAAAAGTAGAATAGTTGGATCATGTGGTAGTTCTATTTTTAATTTTTTGAGGAGTTCCTGTACTGTTTTCCATAGTGGCTGCACCAGTTTACATTCCCATCAGCCGTTTATGAGTGCTCCCTCTTCTCCACATCCTCTCCAACACTTTTTATTTCTTGTCTTTTTAATAATAGCCATTCTGATGAGCGTGAGGTGATATCTCATTGTGGTTTTGATTTGCATTTCCCTAATAATTAGTAATGTTGAACATCTTTTCATGTGCCTGTTGGCCATCCACATTTTTTGGAAAAATATCTGTCCAGATCCTCTGCCCATTTTTTAATAAGGTTGTTTGTTTTTTTGTTGTTGAGATGTATGCATTTTTTATATATTTTGAATATTAATCCCTTATTGGATAAATTATTTGCAAATATCTTCTCCCAGTTAGTAGGTTGTCTTTTCATTTTGTTGATGGTTTCCTTTGCTGTGCGGAAGTTTCTGGTTTGAAGAAGACACACAGAAATGTAAAGACATTCCATGCTTATGGATTGGAAGAATTAACATAGTTAAAATGTTCATATTATCTAAAGCAATCTACAGATTTAATGCAATCCCTATCAAAATCCCAAAAACATTTTCCACAGAAATAGAACAAAGAATCCTAAAATTTATATAGAACAAAAAAAGACCCTGAATAGCCAAAGCAATTCTGAAAATAAAGAATGAAACTGGAGGAATCACATTCCCTGATTTCAAAGTATACTACAAAGCTACAGTAATCAAGACAGCACGGTACTGGCAAAAAAAAGAAAAAAGAAAGAAAACAGACAGATCAATGAAATAGAATTGAGAGCCCAGAAATAAACCCACACATTTATGGATGGCTAATTTTCAATAAAGGAGCCAAGAATATACAATGGAAAAAGGAAAGTCTCTTCAATACATGGTGTTAGGAAAACTGGACAGCCACATGCAAAAGAATGAAACTAGACCACTATCTTACATGATAATCAAAAGTAACTCAAAATGGATTAAAGACTTCACTGTAAGACCTGCAACCATAAAACTCTTAGAAGAAAACATAGGCAATACACTCTTTGAGATAGGTCTTAGCAATATCTTTTTGGATATATCTCCTCAGGCAAAGGAAACAAAGAAAAAATAAACAAATGAGACTACATCAAATTACACAACTTTTTAAACAAGTTCCTTTTCCTTGTGACTGCTGAAAAAGAAAAACAAAGAAAGAACCAAAAAAAAAAAAAAAAACACTCACTTAATTGCACAGTCACCAGTAAAAGTGTAATTTGAGAGTAGGTCGAACAAGATAAGATCCAGAATAACACATTGTTTCCACTTTCCTTAGAAAGAGGTAAAGGATTCATTATTATGAGAGAACAGTAAATGGCCATAGTTTAATACACCCAGAATTAGAGAATCTCTTATTTATGTATACTGCAATTTTATCAACATTAAAAATAAAATCAAATTTCAAAGTAATAACTAAGGCAAATAATGTTTTTCAAATGTACTAAAATGGTTTTAAGATGCAGTTATAAGAATAATTTTTGCGATATTATGCAAAGTAGATGCACAGGATTAATGTCAAGAGTCAAAGAGGAAGAATAATCCTTATACGTAAAGAAAAATACAATAATGCAGACAAGCTAATTTATATTGCTCCTTTTTGAAATATAGAAATTTGTGAATCTACTGAAACAATAGTCAACACCCTCGTTTTTATATGTATTATTTATTCAGATTTATCCTACTATCTATTCAAACTAGTATGTTTTCCAGAAATAAATTAATGTTCTATTTTATTCTAAGATTAACAGCAATGAAGTGTGAGAATTTTGGTTAAACACTCCATTTTCCAATTTACATGGTTTCCCACCTATTCTGAAGTCCTTCAAAGTATAAGCGGAAAACTGTACAAACCACTACCGAAGTGAAAATTAGAAAGCCAGTGCTTTAATTGAATGTAACAAGATATAAGTGTTCCATAAATATTTCAAAAGGAGAATTCATGACAAATAAGATAATAAGAACTAATTCTAAGAAAGGCATAGAACATATATCCTTAGCATATACTCAAAAAGCAGGGAAGAAAAAGAATTGGATTGAAAGATCTCTGAGCCTACTTAGTCAAGAAATTGGGAAAAGAAAGAATGGGAAGAGCTCAAATAAGACAGTATTTTTTAGTGTATTAATAATAATGAAGAGGCAAAAAAAGAAGAAGGGAAAAAAACAGTATCAAAATGATTATCAATACTCCATATTTGGATTTAATTAAACTGCTAAAGACAAAAAGATTTAACGACACTTGTTAAAGATTGTAAGGCAGACTTTATTCAGGACCATTGGGATAGGTTACAGGGACAACGGCAAGGGGAGAAACCAATGACAACAGAAGCAGAAGCTATCCATATTATTAATCACAGGCTTCAAATTGGACTGGGGGCATGACAAAGGATAACGAGTGAGGGTCAGGTCAGCAGCATTAATACCAAATGCCTAGATTCCTACTCTTTAGACCATCTCCTGTCTAAAATATTATGGAATACTTGAGTATGTGTGGTAGGCAGATATTTTATAAGAATATAGTCCAGAATTCAGTTGATTCCAGAGTTTCAGGAGTGGGGTTAAGGCGCAACAAAGACACAAAGAGCAGAATAATGTACATAAAGATGTGACTTCAAAAAATTATGTAGCTTTTCTCATGTGTTTCAAGGCATGCTGGCCATGCCCTTGCAGAAAGTAAACAAAAACTAACCTGCTATTATTTAAAAATGCCTCAATCTCTGGATACCTCAATTTCTATGATAACCATAAGGCTATCGCTACCTGGAGAAGAGTTAGCAAAACTCACATATTAGCATTAAGCTGTACTAGAGCCTCAAATTTCCCCAAAAGCAGCCTTCAGCAACTGTCAGATGAATGTCAAATTTATCTCTTGACAGTCAGTATTTAGAATACCTTGCAAAAAGTAACTCTAGTCCTAGTGCAATCTCTTCAAGAAGCTCCTGGATAAGTTAGGATATCTGGGCTTGGGTAAAAGAGACATAATCCACTATGTACTGGCCAAACATGACACTGTATTTCAGATTCTGCTATGGGGTATCCAGACCCACCAAAGAAATGTTCTTTGAACAACTAAGGGACACAGATGCCTAAGCCACAATACAAGTTGTCCGCTCAACTGATATTAGGTAGTTACTCAACTACTAGTTGAGTGGTAATTGAGTAGTACTGGTAGTTGAGTAGTAATAATTACTTAACTTATAGTAGTTACTCAACTTATAGTAGGTAATAAAGGTCTCTAACCTCCAGGAAAAATTTAAAAATGGAGTAATCTACTCTGTTATGTGAGGCAATAACAGAGGGAAGCAGTGGGGCTGTAGACCAAGTGCCAAGGTTTAGCATGAGGAGAAGAATAAAGCAGCAGAGGGTTAGATCATCAGAATGGAAATAAAGATTAGAAACCCCAATCTGGAATGCAAATGGAAAGATAGACAGAAATCATAAATTTGCATTGTGAATTTACCGGAGATTTAAACTTACAATTAAAGTTGTAAATGCTGTGCATTTCTCATGACAGACAAGGAATAAATGAGTGTGTTGGTAGACTAATTTGCCGGAGGGCTTTTTATCTTAAGAATGCCAGTCACTTACCATTTACATGTTTTGCAAACATACTCTGATTCTGTGCTTTCTCTCTTAATGCTTGTGGTGGTTATGGTGTCCTTTGCCAATCCTAAATTTTAAATTTGATTAGTTCAAATTTAAATCCTGTCCTTTAAAGTTCTAACTATGCTATCTTTTTTAAGGAGGGTTTCTCCATGAGAAGATGATAAAAATATTCTTCTATCTTTTATAGTTGTTTTAAATGCTTACATCTTTAATCCATCTGGCACTGCATTTGGGATATGATTTGAGATAGGCACCCCAAAGTTTTCTCTCCCAAAGCATAGCAATTTTCCCCAACACTTTTATTGAATACTCTGTCTTTTCCTCATCAATTCAAAGTCATCATATACTATATTCACAAATAGACATAGATAAGGTTTTGGATTCTTTCTTTCATTTACCTGTCTAACTCTATACTTGTGGCATCTGAGCAGCTACGGTCATTTTTTAAAATTGTTGATATTTAGTTCAAAGGGCGACTCCTTATGTCTACCCCAATAAATTTAAAAAAAGCTTGATATATAAATCTTCTAAAAAAACCTTAAAACCAACGTGTAAACCCACTCCTATACCAATCCTTTTGGAATTTGATTGCAATTGCTTTGATCATAGGTTAAATTGAGGAAGTTAAATTCCTCAAATGAATTGGAGAAGAAGGGATAACTGTCACAGGCTAAGTTCACTGGGAAAGAGACTTGGAGACCAAGAGATCATGCACAATGTTTATTAAGAAGAGCCTTGCGAAAGAGAAGCAAAGTAAACAGTAATGGTCAGAGGGAGAAGCTGAGGTGCTACGAGTTCATTAACAGCCTCAGCCAAACTCATTGGGAGCTCTGGAGTTAGAATGGCTGTCAGAGTCGTCCCAAGTTAGGCTGAAAAAATAGCCCAATTTCCTCATCCATCAGTCACCGGGTGTGAGAGACCAGGGAAGGGCCATAGCCCTGGGCAAGGTGGCTCTCTTCAGCTGACACAATTTCTAAAGGGAATAATAGCTAAAGGCTGTCTGTTGATAGCACTCTTCACAGTTATGGGAACAACTCTTTCACTGAAGAAGAATCTGGAAGGTGCATCACACTGTACCCTGTCACACTGTCCACAACTTCACTATATTGGTTCTTTTTATCCTGATGTTTACCTCCATTTATTCTGGTATTTAATTATGACTAGTAAAGAAATTATAATTTTCTTAACATAGGTCTTGAATATTTGGATAGAGTTTAATAATTTTACAGTTTCTAACACTATTGGAAAGTCTCTCTCTCTCTTTCTCTCTCTCTTTTTTTCACCATAACATTTTCTTTCATTAGATATAAGAAAGCTGTTGACTTCTGCATACTAATCCAACATCTTCTTTCCATTTTATTCACTCTTCTCAACAATAAAACAACAGCGTTTTATTGTTGTTGAGTGCTTGGTTCACATATTTTTCAGTCTCTTCTATAATGAATATGTTGAAAGATAACAGTGTTCTCCTGAACCCTGTTTAGGCCTTACTCTGTAGGTGTTGATTAGCTGCATTCTCAAAATATTTTTGTTCTAAATATTCTGTAACCTCAGTTTTGATTTTCTCTTTCATCCAGGAGTATTTTAGAAGGTTTTTTTTAAATTTTTCTAAATTGGTTTAATATTTTTACAATTATTCTATTTATCAATTACATTTGATTGAAGAGTATGTCTTATATGAATTCTAAATTGGTGAGTATTTTTAGTTAACTTACGATGGTTACCACAAAAACAAACAAATGATGGGGAGAATACTTTGGTTCAATTTTCTAGATGACTAGTTTGTTCATTTGGTGATTTTATTCCCTTATCTAGCCCTTACATTAGTTGTATGTTTGTTTTATTTTCGCAACTTCTTTTTTTGGTGAGGAAGATTGTCCCTGAGCTAACATCTGTGCCAATCTTCCTCTATTTTGTATGTGGGACACCACCACAGCATGGCTTGCCGAGCAGTGTTTAGGTCTACACCTGGGATCCGAACCCCAGGCCACCGAAGCAGAGTGCACAAACTTAACCACGACACCACTGGGCCAATCCCTTGGAAATTGTATTTTTTGTGTGTGTGTGTGAGGAAGATTAGCCCTGAGCTAGCATCTGATGCCAATTCTCCTCTTTTTGCTGAGGAAGATTGGCCCTGGGCTAACATCCATGCCCATCTTCCTCTACTTTATATGGGATCCCACCACAGCATGGCTTGACAAGCGGTGCATCAGTGTGTGCCCAGGATCTGAATCTGTGAACCCCACGCTGCCAAAGCAGAGCGCAAACACTTAACTGCTACACCACCGGGCCGGCCCCGGCAATTGTATTTTTTTTTTTTATAATTTTATTTATTTATTTTTCCTCCCAAAGCCACAGTAGATAGTTGTATGTCATAGCTGCACATCCTTCTAGTTGCTGCACATGGGAGGCGGCCTCAGCATGGCCAGAGAAGCGGTGTGTCGGTGCGTGCCCAGGATCCGAACCCGGGCCGCCAGCAGTGGAGCGCGCACACTTAACTGCTAAGACACGGGGCCGGCCCCGGCAATTGTATTTTTAATTCACAAAAACTTTTAATGTTCTCTGCTTCTTTTTATAGCAGCCTTCTTAGTTTACAAATGTGACTCTAACTTCTTGAATATAGAAAAGTTTCTATTCTATCTCTTCCATTGACATTTTTTGATCTGACCTGGTTTCTCTATTAATTTTGGAATATTTCTTGCTGTCAGATTAGTGAGTCTCTCATTGAGAAAGAATAGGAAAAAAAGTATAAGTGGGGAAGAAAAACAAAACATGAAAGGAAAAAAAGCTCTATTTATGGAGTAAAGACAGAAATGACCATATTTTATAAAACACCTTTTGTGACCAAAAAAATAGTTGCTGTAATATTTAGGGCAACATTCCAAGGTCAATATGCTTTCCTTCCTATAATTATTACTAGCATAGATTAAATATATGAGGATTCTATTTATATGAGGATTCTATTTGTAATACTGGCTGTTTTAGATCTTAGACCAATTTGATGGTTCTTTATGTTTGGGGTGGAGGAGGTTTAGATTTGTTTATAGGAATATTTGTGTTTGTTTTGTTTTGTTTTGGTTTGGTTTGTTTGTGCTGAGGAAGATTGGCCCTGAGCTAACATCTCTGCCAATCTTCCTCTATTTTGCATGTGGGACACTGCCACAGCATGGTTTCATGAGTGGTATAGGTCCGTGCCAGGGATCCAAAGCCATGAACCCTGGGCTGCTGAAGTGGAGTGCGCCAAACTTAACCACTATTTCACCAGGCTGGGGTATTTCTTTAAATATTAAGTCATTTATACCCACAGTGCTTTATTCTTTGCTTGAAGTTGGCATCAGAGATCACAAGGTTCTAAAACCAATGCCAACGTTCTCCATTAAAAAAAAAAAATACCAGAAGGGTTCCATTCATTTGCTATTACCTCTGTATTGGTGGCTTCATGTAAATAACTTCAGTTTCTCCCATGCCAAGGTTGAGCGGATGAAATATTTGCTATGGGATAATTTAGTGGATTTCAATGTAGAGGACATGAGTCTGATCTAAAGAGGAAAAGAAAGTTTCTGATATATATACCCTTATATATATGTGCATTATGATACATATCCTTAGGAAAATAAACCTTGTCTGATTTTAAAAAGTCCAAAGCAGGAGTAAAAGACCATGACCACTAAAGCAGAAACTATCCATGTATTGATGTCAAGACTCCAATAGAAAAGCACAATACTGAGCTGCTGGTGATCAACGTTAACATACACACCTCGATCAACCTTAACATACATGCCTAGACTGTAAACCCTAGAACACACTCCCTTCCATTTATGTGTAGAAGAAATGTGCTGTGTAAGAATATACGAGTTTAACTGGTGTAGTAGTTAATAGGGTGAGAACAGAAAAGGCTTCAACAGCAACAGGAAGGGTAGGAAACCCATAAGCTTCTATTTCTTCTCTAAAAGGTTGAATAACGTGTCTTATTTGTTATGGTAACGTATATTTTTGTGTTTTAAAATATAACAGTTTCAATATCAACATAAATAATTTAAAACAATTTTTAGAAAGCTGGTACTTTAATAAAAACATTAGACTTTTTGCTAGGAGCTGAGGAGACAGAGGTGAATAAGGCCAGATCTTTGAATTCTGACATAACCACAGCATTACATCTTTTATGACTCCTATGTTCTGTTCTATAACTAAGTATTTTTCTTACATCCTCTACTAGACTGTAAACTCATCTAGTCAGAGACCACACTGTCATTGTTGTAGCTATTACTGCTTTTACCATTCTACCTTACATAGAATCTTGTATAGAGTGGATATTTGGAAATATTTATGAATGAATAAATGTATGTGAAAATGAATGAATGAATAATATTTTTAACATAGTAGTTCTGTATAATATATACTGGATATTATATTTTATCTGATACATATATGACAAAAAAACCTCAAATGTTTGTTATTCAAAGAGGAGAAATAATTATGATTAATTTTAAATAAATCAACACAAATAAATATATTTACTATCAAACTTATATAAGAAACTGTTTAAAGTGTTAAATAAGATTACTTAAGCCAAGTCATAACCACTACCCACAAGGCATTGGGAACAAACAGTACCATACTTGAAAATCTGAACCAATGAATCGATATTTATAAAATAGTGGATATTTGTTATATTCTACATATTGTAAGTCAGCTATGGAGAAATAATTCGGGGTACTTGAGGAACCAAACAGGTTATCCCAACTGTAAAAACGGGGGTTCTGGGATTATTGCTCAGGGAAGTGGAGCATTATGGTGAAATATAAGGGGTCATTATTCTGGGACATCTGGACCCAATCAGCTTTGGTTTTCAGGAACCAGAAAGGAATGACAATGAATATAATTAGGCAGAGCACTCAAGTTGCAGCCAAATGAATTGGGAAAGAATGGGAAATCCATCCATTCATTCATTCTTTTAATTACTGGATAGGCATATAATGAATATCTATTACATGCCAAGCACTGTGCTATGTGGTGAATTTTCAAACATGGTCCTTGCCTTTGTGGAGTTTACAGTCTAGTTATTCAAAGAATTAGAAATAGATGAATCAAAGGACCATGCAATGATAATTGCTAGGTAATGGTGATACTGGAAGAAAACTTTGAACTGGTCCCAGCAATAGCCAAGTTATTACTATTGTGACTGTACTGCAGTCTGTATGATTTAGGTTTGGGAGTTTAAGTTGAAAAATTGATAGAAACTTATGTTCTTAAAAATGAAGAGTATCATTATTCTATATGAATGGATGTAATTCTTTGATTAAAAGCAATTTGTAAAATTAAATTAAAATGCTCTTTTTTAATGTATTACTGAATTTGCCAGATTATAAGAAAATGCTACTTATAATTAATGCAACCAATACTAGATGGGTCCTTATTGCAACAATTAGGGTTTGTCTTTTTAATTTCGGCATGACAAACTGCCTTACAGTAATACTACCAAGGAAAGAGTATTCGAAGATATCATTAATATATTTTTATTAATAATACCATAGAACACTACATTATATAACTATATTACATATCAGAATCATTTTCAGAGGTATTACAAAAGTGTTTGTGCACAAAGTAAAATGTATTAAAACTTAAATTGCATAACTTTTTATTCAAAGATATCCTGCTAGGTATGCAGAAGTAAAGGTCTCAGAAGAAAGTTTTCACCCCATCTCAGCCCTTAAACGTACTCAGCACACACATGCCAGCTGTCCCATGAGTGCCCTGCAAAACTTTTTCAGGTGTCTACATGCTACCTTGGAAATTTCTCAGACATTTTTCCCATTTACTCTCTCTGTTACTGCTCATTACTCAATTCTGCTGGCTCCACTGCCCATGTTCACCTCCATTCCTTGGTTCCTAGACTTTGTCTAGCTATTATTTACTACTGTCTGCACCAGCTTAAACGTCTGCAACACTCAAGGAAAAGATCTCCGGATCTACCATTCATCTCCATGCAATTTCATATAAAAGTGTTCCTGTCCCTTCTCAGGCACCAGGCCTGTTCCTAATTGCTCTCTACATAAGAGAGAAAGAGGATTAAACAGAACCCTTTACTTCTGTAAATATTATAATTTTTTTCTCATTTAGAAAATGTATAATAATTACAGTAAACATTTTTTGTAATACATCATTCCTAATTGTCCTACAGCCATCACTTGTCCTATTATTATAACTTACGGATTACAAATGTACCGTAGATATGATCTAGAAAGAGGTTACAAATAGCAGGGCTTTAAAAACGGTCTTTTAGGTCACAATACAAACACCATCCAAAGAGATATTCTCAGAATCTTTACCTCTTCTGCTCTCTGACTAAAATAATAAAATAAAATAAATAATTTAAAATATAAAAGCAAGATTTTAAACCAACATTAGCTGACTCGATGGAAAATAATAGAGCGTTCCACTGAAAGAAGAATAAACGGAAGACACTTGGAAAACACTATGAGCTTTATTTATAATTTGTTACAATAAAATGAACTAAGAGCCAAAGTTGTATTTCTTTGATAATCTTTGATGAACTCTTTACACAAATATTATAAACTTCACTGGTTTTTTAAATAATTAGCATCATTATGAGCCTCAATTATTATACTGAGACTTAGTATGAAGATTCCTCACTTGACATGAAGGCAGTTATATAAGAATGATTTTCTTGAATTAAATGGCTTCAAATCGCTAAGGTTTTCAGTCTTTTTTTTTTACAGTTATCTCTCCCTTCCCTTACTATCAGCCTGCTATTTCTTTTCATGTTCCCATCATTTTACTTTGATTTTAAGCTTTTATTTTAGTGTGACATGGATTTTAAGTGGCTTTGGGGCAATCTTCTACATTTTTCTGGGGTTTTAGACAGGTGAGTGAGCCAGAAAAGGAGCTCCCTGATAAATGAATTAATCACTGCAATCAATTAATGTTATCAACCCCATCTGGTTGACCCTAATGAGTGCTATAAGAGATATGGAAAAATAAAAGTATGAAATATTTTGCTTTTAGCATTGATCATATTTAAAAAGTACTTTCATAAATATAATCAAAACTATATCTTATCTAAATGAGCAATTTAATCCAACGTTAAAAACTGAAATACTGAAACTCTTGGTTTCACATGTTGACATTATTTTAGCATCATTATTTCAACTCAGATGCAGTTCTACTTCATTTGTTTTTGTTATGCTGAAAAAAGTAAGTCATAAGCCAGTCCTAGGCTTCTACACTCTGCTGATTAATAGGGATTTCTCCTATTTCCTATCAGTAAATCTCTTTGGCCTGATTCAATGCAGCATTATCCTTCATTAGGGAGTCAGATTTCATGCTATCAGAGAACACTGTGGTAGGAAGGGACCTCAGAGATCATTTGCCCATCCCTTTTATTTTAGAGATTAAAAAGGGATTTTAGAAAGATGCTGCCTTTTGAAAAATCTCTTTTGTTCTGATTAAAGTTTATCCTTTTCGGTACACTTAAATAAGTTTCTTATATCTTTTTTACTTAAACAATCTCACTCCTATATAAGGCCAGCTAACTGGTGGTGTACTTCAATCAGACATTAACATATTGAGGAAAGAAAGAAAATAACACGTTTTTTGCTTAAAGTTTCACACATACTGATGTTCATAAATTACATCTATAACAGCTTTACCCTAAAGAAGTTCTCAATTATGACCAAATAATCCCTATCATGTCTTCTCTTTCCTTTACTCTATTTTCTATTCTATGTTATTTGGGTATGGGGGAGTTAGCTGGGAAAAGTCACTTTAGCGGTATTTCTAAGAATAAAGGGACATTTTAGGACATTTTTTTCTGATGATAAATGTAATGCAAAATATGGGAAATAAATAAAAGTATATAGCATAAATAACAGTGACCCATTATGTCTTCATCCAAAGGTTGAATATCTTGAGACATTTCTATTTTGTCTTTCTGCTATGCCTTTTTTCCCACATGCATACATACATACACAATAAATTTGCAAGCCTGGCTACTGTCTTAAAAGATAATTCACCAGACTTTTTTAGTATTGATGTAACACACCACGGACAGGCCTGCAGAGTCATTCTCAAAAATTTCTCCTTCTGTGTCCACCATTAAGTTTTAGTTCAACTCAAGAAGAAAGGGAATATGTCTTAGAAGAAGCAAAAGTTCACTCCATTTTAATCCTGGAAAAATTGTAGAAAAGAGAAGAAATACTTTGCTGAAAAAAGCATCAGCAGCAGGAATTTCTCCCCAGACTACCTATTTCAACCACTGGCAGGAGGTGACTTTGCAGGGTATTTCATAAATAACCTAGAGCAAAGTGTGATCAAGGAGAGAGAAGCTTTGAAAGTTAGGTTTCTCAGGGTGATTTTACTTCCTGTATGGATGGGAAGAAAATTGAGAGCAGAGGATCTCCCATGGCATCTGTCATGATGTTGGGAGGTGACATCTGTCAGACGGTGGGCTGACAGCAGTGGTTGGCAGCTTGGAAGTGCTGAGGAGAAGGTGAGTCAGCAATAGGAAGATGGCTGATAGGTCTTCAGTACCCAAACCAAAAAACTAGAATGCAAATTCACCTACAGGATGTGTCCTGAGCAAGTAGAAAAGAAATATTGTTCTGGAGACCAGTAGGTACCTTTATGCACCCAAAGACCAACACAAAGTTCCTTTATCCTCCAACATACAAAGACACAAAAACCTCACCTCTGTTGTTCACATGCGATGATGGTGGTTTTAGGGTTGAGAAGATAATTCAAGAAATTGAAAAGTTTTATCCCAAAATAAACAAACACTAAATGATATTTTAAACAATTGAATTGTTTTTTGACAGAACCATTTGGGTAGTCACAACCTTTTTCCCCTCTGCCACACACACAGTTTAAAGGTTGGGATTCAGGAGAAATATGCACAGATTAGACACAGCAAAAACAGAGCAGTTACTTTTCCTCTGTACACCCACAGAACAGAATGAATTAAAATCCACAGATTTGCTTCATATACATTTACTTCCCCTAAATTTCTGTGGATAATGTGTGCTTTAGGCTGCCACACCTTAAATTTGTTAGAGCCTTGCACTATTAGCGATAAGATCCAATTTGCTGGGCCGGCCCCGTGGCTTAGTGGTTAAGTGCGCGCGCTCCACTGCTGGCGGCCCGGGTTCGGATCCTGGGCGCGCACCGACGCACCGCTTGTCCAGCCATGCTGAGGCTGCGTCCCACATACAGCAACTAGAAGGATATGCAACTATGACGTATAACTATCTACTGGGGCTTTGGGGGAAAAATAAATAAATAAATAAAATTAAAAAAACAAAAAAAAAGATCCAACTTGCCATTTGCCTATCTAGACTTGAACTGTTCCTAAAAGCCATCAGTCAAAAGCATGCCACTGTACAAAATGTAATAGAAAGACAGCATGAGGATTGATCACCTTTTCTCTTTACCAACCTGAGGAATACAACGACCGACACAATCTTATTTGGTGAGAGGTTTAGAGCAAATAGTGTTTTTATATGAACTTTTCATACAAAAGTTAGTGAAGCCACAAAGTTGTAACTCATTGCTTAAATTTTGTTTACTTATTTTTAGTTAAAACCTAAATTCTTTTGTCATATGTTCTGAATAGCTATAATACATAAGATATGCCCAAAGCAAAGGATCTCCATCAACTGAAAGAGTCTATGTTCCATCTTTTCTTTATTAAGAGGTATTCTTCTGAATTATGTATTCAGGATTCCTGACTTTGAACAGAACCCATGTTCTAATCAATTTAACTGCAATTAGTTGCTGCAGGTTGATACCCCAGGATACATCCCTCTCTTTAAAGAGAGATTCAGAGAAGTTACAGTCATTAAAGAAAACCACACCTAATTGAGACTTTATAATCTGATGTTTTGAAAGAGTATTAAAAAGAGAAATCTTCAAAGAAAGTATGGAGAATTGTCTTAAATATTTTATACAAAGAATCAATATGTCATTACTTTTCTTATTTGAGTTCTGTGACTGAGCAGATATTCTGTATTAGAAATAATATTATTATTTTTTAGAATGCTGGTAGACATTTGGTTTCCCATAACTCTAGATCCAAGTTTAGAAAATGGAGACCCATAACATAAAGTAGTACTATTTCCAGGCACAGAAAGAGCGGACAATTTAACATTGCACCTGGAGGGCCGGCCCCGTGGCTTAGCACTTAAGTGCGCGTGGTCCGCTGCTGGCAGCCTGGGGTTCAGATCCCGGGCACACACTGACGCACCGCTTCTCCGGCCATGCTGAGGCCGTGGCCCACATACAGCAACTAGAAGGATGTGCAACTATGACGTACAACTATCTACTGGGGCTTTGGGGGAAAAAAGGAGGAGGATTGGCAATAGATGTTAGCTCAGAGCCGGTCTTCCTCAGCAAAAAGAGGAGGATTGGCATGGATGTTAGCTCAGGGCTGATCTTCCTCACAAAAAAAAAAACAAAAAAAACATTGCACCTGGAAATCTGATTCTGGAAATTATTTCATTGGGATTTAGTTTGGGGCATCTACAGACTTGAATGCTAATGACAATCAGCTAAAATATTCTTATAAAACTTTACCATTTACAAAATGCTTTCACAATTTCTAAAAGAAATGGCAACATAAATATTCCAACTCTTACTTGTTAATAATAAGTAGCATTTATTTCATGTTTAGTTCATCTTTTTTTCGGTCCCCTACTTCAAAACAGAAGTTTTATCATGGTTAATTAACTTGTCCTAAGTTGTATGGCTTGTAAATGTTAAAGTCAGAAATCAAAATCAGGGCTTAAAGAGGGTGTGTTAGAAGTTAAAACTGAAAGATTTTATTAAAATGTGTTTATTAATTCATTTTAAAATTACAAAAATAAAGTCATTACATGTTAATATAAAAACATTTGTAATAACAAAACAAAATTATGCTTTCCATAACCAAATATATCGATAAGCTTGACATTATTTTACACTTTTGCAGATCTCTTTATTGGCTTAATAAAAGGCAGCTGGACACATCTTTGGCATTCAGTCAGGTAACCTCTAGAAAACCTCACTGTATACTCATGTGAGAATGAAAGTAAAAAGGAAATAACACCTTAAAAGTAAGTACTTAGTTTTGACCTCACAGAATCCCTGAGAGAATCTCAGAGATGCCCAAATTTTGATTAAAAGATCTCTATAGTTCTTTTCAACTCTGTAATCCTAAATCTTAATTGGTGATTTACATCTCTGAAACCAGGCTTTTGCTTTGTGGATATGATCAAATTTTTTTTTTAAGGCATCTTGAATTAGCATTGAAGAAGAGAGACTGAAAGGAAGACAAAGAGAATTCAGAAAACTACAGTAATAAGAAACACACAAAAGTGATAACAGGAATGCAGCATAGAATAGATTCAAAGCCAATCTAAATAGAATCAGGCCCATGGTTGAAGCTGAACTGAATACAGATGGCATAAATGCATGATTGGTTATCGATTAGCTCAAAGTCACCACCAAGAGGCTGACAGATGATTAAATATTTGCCAAAGTAAGTCCAGTCCTATGACATCCAGTTAAATGAGTACCACAGACATTTGCCACTGCCTTGCTGTTAGAACACTCTACCCAGTTTTCTTAGAAGATATGCTAAAATAATTGGAAGTCAAGGGAAAGCAATGACTTTAAAAATGATACACTTGCTAAACATCTTTCACCCAGGATGAGATAATGTTTTAGTACAAAAATCCTTGAACAGGGGACAGAAGTTCCGTATCCTCTATAAACTATCTGTGAGATAGAGGTAAATAGCTTAATCTCTCTAGGCTTCAGTAATTCTAAATGAAGGAGATGAACATAATGATATCTAACATTTTTTAAAGTCCAATACATAATGTAACAAACAGTAGAGAGAGCAGAAGACATTATGAAACATCTGATTGGTATTACTAAAATTAACTAACAAAATATATTCGATACCCTCATTTTGTTGAAAGAGGCTCTGATTATTTTATCATTGTTTTTGGTATAGCTGTAAAATCTTTTCAAAATATATATTGAAGGATGTTTAAACTACTGTAAGAACAGTTTGGTTTCCTTTTAGGAACTGAGAGTCAGAGAGAAGTGACCAGTTTAGAAATATACCACTGGGAATTAGGGGCATATAGATGGGACATACATGCTAGGTAACGGAAAGAATGTAAAAATGACGCAAGGAGTCAAAGTCAATCCCTGTAGTCAGTCAGCAAGCACCTCCAGCCAAAGAAAGACAAAGTAGATTCTATGAGGAATTGAGAAATTAAGTAGAGACGAGATCACAAAAGAATTGCATTTTCTGTGGCCTAGAGAAAAGAAAAGACATAGGAAATGTGGGAGATATTTCAGAGAAGGAAATGAGATGAACTGAAGCAGAAGAAATAATCTACTAATCATATATTAATCATGAAAAATTATTTAAAGAGAACTGAGAATGCAGATCCAAACTACTACTACGTTCTAAGGAAAAAAATCAATAAAAAGAGACAAACTATACATAGCCTAGCAAATATTTGATTTATAACGATAAATAAATCTAAGAGTCATCCACATACAAAAAGGAATGAACAACAGGTTAGTTTCAGATCTCTCCTCTGCAGAAAACAATGGAGTAATGTGATAAGACTTTAAATGAAAATGTTAAAAATCAGAAATTTTATGCCCCTTCATTTCCCATTCATGCAGAAAACTAAAAGATGTCCTCAGATATGTATGGGCTCAGAAACAACGGCACTAACAAATTTTCTTAAATTGAAAATAAAAATATATTAAATCTAACTTCAAAGAATCAGGAGGTAAATAATAATTTACAATTGGAAAATGAAAAAAAAAATTGTGATATTATGGATTAACAGAACTTCTTATTCTGTTTGGACCCTAGAGTCAAAATTCAATTTTGCAGCCTAAAATATGAGGCTTAATCCTGTTATATTACCTTCAGCTGTTTCCTTTTTGCTCCTTTCCCTGTACTGGGAAATATCTCTTGAGCACACATATTTCATCAAGAGTACAGATGGAATCTTTTTCCTGAGTTGATAGAAGCTTAAAACATGAAATAGTGTTTTTTTCTTCAGGCACTTGCTAATAATATCTAAACTATACAGTTGAGCTAGTAGGCTCAGTGAATTATTAAACCAAAGTTTTGTTTGCCTCTCTCAAAGTTACTAGTTTGCTTAGAGAAACATAAAAGCCATTTTTGTAGCTAACGAACTTAATTAATGATTTTCTTCATAATTAAAACTCATATTGAATTACTTGATCCACTGTGTTATTGATTTTAATTGAGACATAATAATAAATCACTCAGGATGTGATATTATCTGTCATTTAGCCCCCTTTTCATGTCCTCTTGAATCTAAGACCAGTGATGTTCCTTCAGTTACTATGTAATATTCAAAATAAATACATATACATATAAAAGAACAGTATATAAAAGAAGTATACCAAAAATATTGTTATCACATAAAATTCTAAACAATTTTTAGTATTTTTAATGTACACATTTTTTCAAAGTGAAATTTTGTTTTCACACATAGAAAACAAGACTAAAAGGTAAATATTTTAAAATTTTTTATATAGAAACTAATCACAACTAAATAAGATTGAAAAATTGCAGCTAAAATATTAACAGTAGTTTTCTCAAGATGTTGGCATTATGGGTACTTTTATTTGTAACATTTTATACCCTTCTATTTTTGTCAAATTTTCTATAATGAATATTCATTTTTATAATATAAGAAATGCACTAACGAATGCAGTACATCTTGTCATGTTAGTCTACTTATTCGTCATTACTGGGCATAATCGGCATTTTGGAACATGCCGTTTAGAGCCCTTTCACAGACACTTGCTTGGGTCAGTTGTGTACATCCTTCCCTCTCTCAAACTGCAATCTCCTAAAAGAGCAAATCTGGCCTGCCCCTGACGTCGACAGGGCCTGGGACATGGGGACAAATGCAGGCCCACACATCATATGTCTTAATATTTAAAACTATAAATTAAACTAATAAAGTGAAAAATAATATATATTCTATCCTCTTACCTTAGCAAATATACCTTCCTAATGACAAAATCAAAAAAATATGTGTCAAGCTATCATTTTCAGAAGATCGAGTTAGTAATATATCAAAGATTAATAAATGTAGCTACATTATGCACACCTGCTGATGTTAGGATGCATAAATACATATGCGCACACACACACATTCTCTGTCTCTCTCTCTCTCTCTATATATATATATTTCATAAATGATTACATATCTATTTCATAAAACATTTTTCTTGCCTTCATTTCAGCAAAATCACTAATTGTGGAGATAATAATAAAGATTTTCACATGATCTAAAGAAATAAATAAAATGCAGTTATTCCAAAGTATGTAAAAATTCAATACATTTTAATCAAATATGTAATTCAAATTAAATACAAAAATTAAAAATATTTTCATATATTTATTATTCTAAAACATTCAAAATACTCCAGTAAAATAAAAAGAAATATATAAATTATCATTAATGGATATTAAATTTTTTTAATTTTATAAAGATGAATTTAATTTTATAAAATTTTTCTTTAAAATATTTTTTTATAAAAGTAGAACTATTCACAAGTCTATCATTCAGTGTCCATCTACTTACTCATGTAAAGAACTATATTATGCCTTATGCATATTACATCTAGATCTACATTTATTCAAATTTAAGAGTAATATGAATTGTTGACTACTGAAAAATTTCCTTAGTCAGAATGTGCGATAGTTGTAAAACACGTGCTTATTTCTGAGCACCCGAAGGATCACAACTTGGAGAACCAAGATCACAAATCAGAGTGCAAGAAAATGGGCACTCAGCATTCCTAGGAAACAGTACTTCATTATACAAGAACCTAAGACATTCATGTTAGCTGAAAGAAAGGATTTTAAAAGTTAATTAGTCTGTCTTTTTTTTAAAGTGGCTCTACCCCTCAAATTTTTTCTGCACTCCGAAGCAGTATGTCAGTTTTTGACATTGGCAATGATGCAGCCCACAAATCTTCAAAACATTTGAATAGTCACCTTTTGTGTCAAGAACAAATGCCAAAATATGTAGTGAAGCTTTTCCTGGGATCTGAATAGTATTAATCATGAGAGCAAATGTTTAAGATTATGAGTTGCCCTGAGCAGAAGTGTCCATGTGTTCTTTAATAAATTTATTTATTTTTATTTAAGGCCCTCTGACTTGCGGTGCTCCTTTGCACTGATCTACAGGCAGTATTTGTGGGGACCATATCTTATCCGCCTTACCCACACAGTTACTAACACAGCATCATATAGAACACTAAGTGTTCAATAACTGTAGGATTTGTTGAATTAACTTGAAATATAATAATCAAGAAATTGCTAAAGACATACATAGGAGAGGGTTTTAAACGTATATTATGATACTTTTTGGGATTCACCAAATGAATGAGTAAACTGATGAATGTAATTAAGGATTTAAGATTGAGTAAAGGAGCAAAACAAAAGAGGATACATGGTGGGGACTGCCTGCAATATTCCCTCGCTTCTTTAGAGTATAGGCTATGCATCTGAAAGTTCCTAGTCTTAAAAATGATAAAATAAATCATTAAAAATGATATTATTACAAATAATAAAATAAATATTTATACCCCTTTTCAAAAGCAAGCCCAACTTTACTTCTGAAAGAGAATCTGTTTACATTATATGTGCAAAGCATGCATCCTTTTATGAATCCAAAGCGTGTATCTTTCTCGTGCTAGAAATGCCTTGATTTTTATAAGCATGGATCATTATTTAATACAACTGTGTTACTAAGGGAAATTATGAAATGTAGCCTAATAGTTATTAAGGAAAAAAGTATTCTTTACTATCAATTTGTTGAAGCAAGTATCAGGCACTGTCTCTCTACTATGATCATATCTCAAAATAGCTCTACATTTACTTCAAAATAAGAAACACTGTAAAGTATTTGTGTATCTCAGGATGATTTCACTGAAACCAGTGCAGGGTTTCAATAAGGTAATCAAATCCTTCAGAGATTCTTCTAAATATAATGCTTAACCTGTAAGGTAGTTTATATTCTCTTTAAAAGAATACCTGACAGAAATAAAATATGAAAGGATTTCCTTTTTAGTCCCCAAAGACACGCAGTGGATCTGATTCTGTTTCAGCCTCAGACAACAAAAGGTATTAATGGAAATACATCTCAGTATGCTCTACATTGCTAAAGTTGACAAAAATAGTCTAAGGGTAAAAAACCAATAGAAAAGTTTAAATTTTAGTAGCTCATTGTGAACCTCGAAAACTTGATAAAATAGTCATTAAATCTATATTTTGATAATACTCTCTTTACAATACATATTTATATATTTTAAGTCTATATTTTGGTGATACCCTCTATACTATTAAGTCTATAGTTTGACGATATACTCTTTGAAACATATATTTATATATTTTGTACAAATATATATACAGATCTTCCTTGACTTACAATGGGGTTATGTCCCAATAAACCATTAGAAGTTGAAAATACTGTAAGCTGAAAATGCATTTAATACACTTAACCTATTGAACATCACAGCTTAGCTTCGCCTACTTTAAATGTGCTCAGAACTCTTACATTAGCCTATAGTTGGGCAAAATCATCTGACACGACGCCTATTTTATAGTAAAGTGTTGAATATCTCACGTAGTTTATTGAATACCATACTGAAAATGAACAACAGAATGGTTGCCTGGGTACAGAGCGGTTGGAAGTGTATCGGTTGTTTACCCTCCTGATGGCGGGGTTGACTGGGAGCTGCGACTCACTGCTCAGCATCACGAGGGAGGATCCTATCACATATCGCTAGTTCAGGAAAAGATCAAAATTCAAAATTCGAAGTACAGTTTCTAATGAATGCATATTGCTTTCACACCTTGGTAAAGCTAAAAAATTGTTAAGTTGAACCACTGTAAGTCAGAGACTGTATATACTTTTATTTTTTTTTATTTTTATTTATTAATTTTTTATTTATTTATTTATTGTTTTGTTTATTGCAGTAACATTGGTTTATAACATTGTAAAAATTTCAGGTGTACATCATTGTACTTCTATTTCTGCATAGATTACATCATGTTCACTACCAAAATACTAATTACAACCCATCACCACACACATGTACCGAATTATCCCTTTCACCCTCCTCCCTCCCCCCTTCCCCTCTGGTAACCACCAATCCAATCTCTGTCCCTATGTGTTTGTTTATTGCTGTTATTATCTACTACTTAATGAAGGAAATCATACGGTATTTGACCTTCTCCCTCTGACTTATTTCACTTTGCATTATACCCTCAATGTCCATCCATGTTGTCACAAATGGCTGGATTTCATGGTTTCTTATGGCTGAGTAGTATTCCATTGTGTATATATACCACAGCTTCTTTATCCATTCGTCCCTTGATGGGCACTTAGGTTGCTTCCAAGTCTTGGCTATTGTGAATAAGGCTGCAATGAACACAGGGGTGCATGTACCTTTGCAAATTGGTGTTTTCAAGTTCTTTGGATAAATACCCAACAGCGGAATAGCTGGATCATATGGTAGTTCTATCCTTGCTTTTTTGAGGACTCTCCATACTGTTTTCCATAGTGGCTGCACCAGTTTGCACTCCCACCAGCAGTGGATGAGAGTTCCCTTCTCTCCACATCCTCTCCAACACATGTTGTTTCCTGTCTTGTTAATTATAGCCACTCTGACGGGTGTGAGGTGATATCTCATTGTAGTTTTGATTTGCATTTCCCTGATAGTTAGTGATTTTGAACATCTTTTCATGTGTCTGTTGGCCATCTGTATATCTTCTTTGGACAAATGTCTGTTCAGGTCTTTTGCCCATTTTTTAATTGGGTTGTTAGTTTTTTTGTTGTTGAGATGCATGAGTTCTTTATATATTTTGGAGATTAAGCCCTTATCAGATGTATGGTTTGCAAATATCTTCTCCCAATTGTTAGGTTGTCTTTTCGTTTTGTTGATGGTTTCCTTTGGTGTGCAGAAGCTTTTTAGTTTGATGTAATCCCATTTGTTTATTTTTTCTATTGTTTCTCTTGCCTGGTCAGATGTGGTGTTTGAAAAGACGTATATACTTTTAAATGAACCATTCTCAGCATATTTCTGTTTTATATCACTACTTAAATGGTTCCAAAAACTACTTTCTTTAGGAATAAGGTTTTATTTTATACTCATAATTTTTAGTGCCATATAATATCATTTTCCCCCTGCTCAAATTCCAGTTAAATGATTTGTAAAATGCCATTCTGTCAGTTTTTCTCAATAACTAAAACATAAGTTTGTTTTTCTAAAAATTCTAAAATTGATAGGAACTTAAAATTTTAGAACCAGAGCAGAGTTTTCAGCTAATTTATCTTTGAGTTATGGCTTGTTCTGAAAGATAGTCTTTCTGCTACAATGTGTATTTACTGTAAAATGGATTAGTCATGTACAATTGGTAAACAGGGAAATGATGTCAATATGATGTTGAAATTGCATTGGTTCATACCAATGTTCCCTAGCACTTTAGTGCTTTGTGCCAAGTAACTGCTGAATGCAGCAAGCCATGAAAGAATATAGTATTTTACCTGGTGACCACGGATCCCATACTCTTGGGTAATATTGGAAAAGTATTCTGACTTGAAAATGATTATTACATAGTTTGCTGTAATACTTGTGCATTGGGTGAAATGGTAGCCCCCCAAAAATATGTCCACATCCTAATTCTTGCAACATGTGAATATTGCCTTATTTGGAAAAAGGGTCTTTGCAGATGTAATTAAGGATCCTGAGATGAAGATATCATCTTGGATTATCTAGATGAGCCCTAAGTCCAATAACAAATGTCCTTATAAGAGGAAGGCAGAGGGAGATTTGAGACAGACAGAAGAGAAGACATGCAGAGGATGAGGCTGTGTGAAAATGAAGGCAGAGATTGGAGTGGTGTAACCACAAGCTGAAAGAGGCAAGGAACAGAATTTCCCCTAGAGGGAGCGTTGCTCTGCTGACACATTGATGTTAGACTTATGGCGTTCAGAAGTGTGAGAGAATAAATGTTGTTTTAAGCCACCTAGTTTGTGGTAATCGGTTATTGCATCCCTAGGAAACTAATACATCTTGTAATTTTTATTTTGTCTCCATAATAGAGCAACTAACTCAAACCTTCCTTATTCTTCCTTCCAAAACTAACTTTTTACCTTTTGGTAAATAAAGTCCTATATAAACTGTAATATTCACACTTATTAGGAATTTCATATATCTTTTTCACTGCACAAGTATATTTATAAGGAAGTCATTACTTGTTTGTTTTAATGTTACAATTGCAAAGTTTTACAGATTCTGAGTGGCCTTGCCTATCCTTAATTTACTACAGAGGTCTGTCATTTTCAATATGAGATTTTGCAAAAGAGCTCAAAATCTTTTAGGAATAGCTATCTTGTGAGATGAAAGAAATGCCTATATTTTACGTGAATAGATGCCCCATCAAAAAATTTAATTCTATATAAAAACTGACAGCATAAAATATTGGTGATTATTTAAATTTTTTCATAATTTCTAGGATACATAACATCACAGAAGCAGCAAATTGGGTGTGATCTTGATGATCATTTTGTTTAACTTCCAGACTAATGCAGGAAACCTCTCTGTAATATTTCTATGAGATTGTCATCCAATAACTATTTAAAGATTTCTGTTGAAGGAACACTCATAACTTCACAATACAGCCCCTTCAAATTAGAGTCTGATAACCAACTATGGTTTCTAAATTACAACTTTTTGAAATATATTTAAATCTTACTTTTTCACATTTACTTTTATGTATACTTATATTTTTCTCTGAATTTTCATATTTAAATAGATTTACAATAGTCTTTCTTTAGGTAAAATAAAACTTGATAGGTGACTAAGAGTTTGGCACAGTGAAAATATAGAGATCCAGGAGCAATAAAATCCTCTAAGGAGATATTGAAAGCAAAAACACAACCTGGATAAAACCACCGAAATGTTCATCATCTAATGAATGGATAAACAACATGTGGTATATCCATATAATGTAATATTATTCAGCAATATAAAGATGTTACAATATGGATGAGCCTTGAAAACATTATGCTAAGTGAAAGAAGCCAGTTACAAAAAAACAAAACACATACATTTTATGACTCCATTTTAATGAACTATCCAGAATAGGCAAATCTGTGGAGCAGATAGTAGATTAGTAATTGCCAGGGACTGGAAGTAAGGGGTAATGTGGAGTGACTGCTAAAGTGTTTCTTTTTGAAGTGATAAAATTTTCCAATACTAGATGATTGCAGTTGCATAACTCTATGAATATATTAAAAACTACTGAATTGTACATTTTAAAATGTGAATTTTATGATATATGAATTATATCTCAATAAAGCTGTTATAAAAGGCACACAACACAAAACCAAACAAAAAACCAAGATCCACATGGTATCAGCAGCTATGAGAAAGGAAGCAGAGAATGGCAAAGGGACTTTGGATAGAATCGAGAGCCTGAAAACCTTCACGTCACCTACAGATAGATGATAGTCCTTAAAAACTTGGCGAGCTAATCAGAGCACAGCAGCCAAAACTGGGTCAGGGTTGTGCACATTCGATTCAAAGGCAAGTGTAAGGAGACTGTCTAAAGCCTGTAGTGGAAGATGCTGGGCCCTATAGACCCTTGAAACCCAGTAACCAGATGTCCTTTCCAGAACAGTCATATATTATTAAATTGAAAAGTTTCAGATAAAATTGGGAAAGGAAAAGAGAGCCAACAGATTTCAAAAATACATGGCTATATTTTTTTAACCTCTATGAAAGTAACAGAAGAAGTTCTAGAGCCGTGAACTTAGGAGTGCTATCTTGACGTATCTTCTTCTTTAAGAGTACAGCAAGGAAGACTAATTTCATTTATACATGAGCAATAGAAAAGGATTGTAGTAAAGCCTATGCAAATAAATATATTATACATGGAATAAATAAGAGCAGAATTACTTAGCTATAGCAAATAAAGGCACATCAGAAAAACAAAAACAAAAACCTGACTTAGTATTCCAAAACAAACTAAGAAAACAATAAAATGATAGAACAATGAAAGAAAAATAAGCTTTGGAATTAGAAAAACATATATGAGTGATTGGAGAAGACAGAATTGCAAGAGATCTTACATAATTTAAGCAATAATTAGAAGAAAAGAAAAGAAACCATTTCAGAAATAGAAACTAAATTAGAAGTTTTATACTTCCTCTGAAGAGAAATAGAAGATAGAAAAGAAGAAATTGTTTTAATCAAAAAGAAGAGAATGAATAGATACAAAGTACTTAAAAGATATTGAGAGACGTAGACAAATAAAATCAAAACGATGAAATGTAGTAAACACTAAAAGCTATAATTTAAGAAACATTTTTCTGAAATAAAAGAAGGCTTGAAATAACATATTGAAATGCCAGACTACGTCTCCAGGAAAATTGACCCAGAAGAGCCAAAACAAGACACATACTTGTAAAGCCAATGGACTTTAAAAACAGAGAGCTTTTTTTTCTTATAGGCAAAAAGACCAAGTGACTTAAAGAGGAAAACAGTCAGCTTGCTACCCAATTATTCAACCTTAATGTGCTAGAAAACAATAGAAAAATATATTTATGAAACTCAAGGAAAGAAAATATGAGACAAAGATTTTGTTTACAACCAAACTTGCTTTCAAGTCAATAAGCTACAAACTATTATGAACAGGGAATATTGTTCTTAATGAACCCTTCCCTGAGAGCTTCATACAACTAAAATATTGAATAAACATGAATATAAGGATTTGTAGCCAATATGAAGTGTAAACTATTCCTAAAATGAAATGATGGTTATAAGGAAGTTAAAAAGTACATAATGTCTATATACTCTGAAAAAACACAACTATCAAAAAAATGGTGGGGAGGAACACAGAGAGTAGATGAGAAGTGAATAAACTCACGGAGTCCCTTACTGGTATTAACTTAAAGTAAAATAAAAATATTTTATATTAGGTGCTGTGGGGATCCATTATACTCTTCTCTCTGTTTTCATAAAAGTTTGAAATTATTCATAATAAGAATGTTAATAAAAGAGATAACTTTCAAGTTTATAGTTTAGAAGGTGTTGCCATAAGCCAGACAAGAGACAATGAAGACTTGAAACATGGCGACAATGAGGAGAACAGAAAGGTGGGAACAGATATGTTGTTGGATAGAATTGGCAGGAGTTTGTGACCTGTGGAGATAAAAAGGATAGAGGTGCCAAAGATGACTCCACGGTTCTGGCTGAGATGACTTGGTAGGTGTGGATGTCATAATTGAGACATGAGACACACGAGGAGGACACTGATGAAATAATTTAGATGGGAGCACAGAAGAATAAATTTGGCACAAAGGGTGATGAGATATATCCGGAGAGATTAAATTTACCAAAAACGTCAAATTAAAATGAAATAATTAGCTATAATAACGTTTTGAATTCTAAGGCCAATTTAATAATAAACTCTATCAAATAACTTCAGAATTGACTTTCTCATCTCCCTCTTTCCCTCTACTTTGGTTTGTGAAGAGCTTTCCTCTGTCTAGTAATTTCTCCTGCTTTCTCCTCTATTTTTACATTTAAAATATTTTATTGTTTTTAGCAAATGATTTGCGTCCTTGTTTTAAAAATTCAAATTATAGGGAAAAAAGCTAAAAGTTGTTTAAAACAGGCCACTGCCTTCTAATTCTGCTCCCCAGAAGTAGGGGACTTGAAGTTCTTTTAATTGTTTATCCTGGCATTTAACTTTTGTATTTTGAAATTACAGGAAAATGCTACCAACTCCGAATTTATCAAATAGACTATTGTCCTCCTATTAGAATAAATAAAGATTTAGTTCTTATACTTCTTCTATAATCCCAATACAATTATGTCACAATCATGTTAAATCAGCATTTGGTGGTTTCATTATTAGGAGTAGTTAAATATTGTTTAAGTGCACTCTGATAACATTTTGTTTTTATTTTTGGATAAAGTTTCTTTGTTTTTCATGGAGTTTGTAATTACTACTTTTTTTCACATTTTTAGTTTTCTTTGGTCCTTTATAATGAGCCTTCTTACATCATCCAATAGGCCCTCAATTAAATGTTGTCTTCTTATATCTTTCTTTAAGTGAAGTAAAATAGTGAACTCACTTATCCATGAGGTCAACCATGACATATTCTATCAGTTTCTCCTCTAGCCCCCAAGGACCCAGAGAGGCACATAGCTTTCAAAAGCTGCACAGCTGTGGCCTTAAACATCCCATCTCCATAATTCCGAGAATTTCCTTGCGAGTACTTCACAGGGAGAAGCAGCATATTGTAGGATTTACTAGCATGGATTTTGAAGCCAATTATAAGTGGGTTCAAATCCTACTTCTCAGGGGTGTTATTCTCATAATTTATAAGTAAATTAATATGTATAAGTTGTGTTAGAGCAGTTAATTTACAAAGTTAAAAAATACATAGTATTTTTAAATAAAACTCTTCTTCCTGCATCATATCCATGGCTTCCTCTTTGTTGGCTTCCTGTACCGTTTCTGTGGAACAGATGTTCCAGGAGCTCCTTGAGGAAGGATGGCAGATAAATTGTTGAGATTTTACATATTGAAAATGTACTTCTTCTACTCTTACACTTGATCAAAATTCTATTTTAAAAATATTTTAATCGTATGATTAAATCAATCAAAATTGCAATCAGCCATGTGATTAAATCAATTTTAATTGGGCAATTGATTAAAGAGCTTTTTAAAATCTTAGAGAAGTAGAATAAGGATTCCCTGCATCACAAAGCTGAAGCTAAATTAAATAAGTTCTGACACTGAAGATTCTTCACGATTAATGAGAACAGAGATGTAGGACAGTGGCCTCAAGTAATGAGATATATTATTGCAAGGGATTTGGAACCTCATGCAGAGAAAATGAGCTACCTATATTCCCTAAAGCTTTCCTGTAACTTAACCACTTCTCAACCACTGAAACTAAATCTTCAGGAAACATAACCTACATTCATTACCAGAGATTCTCCCTGTTCCTAATAGTTTGTAGACTATATACCGAAAGTCAGTTTGGTTAGAAATAAAATCTTTGGCTCTCACTTTGCTGAGAAAATACAGTCTAGCTCCCAGCTACCAATATGGTTCAAATTAAATCCTTATACTCAAAAAGGAACAGAAAATATGGAAACATCAAACATTTCAGGAAAATAACAACATTAAGGAAAGTTTTTACCAAAATAAAAACAATAAACAAAATAATCACCTTCAACACCAAAAAGGAATAACTAACCAGGGTCCAAAGAAATAAAATGAATGAAAGAAATAAAGTTAATAGAAGAAAAGTCTAAAATATTAAAATAAGTAAATAGGTAAATAAACTTAAAGTAAACAAATGAAATAAGTAAATAAGTAAAAATATTGAAATAATTTTTATTTTCTATTGAATTTGTATTTTAATATTAAAATAAGTAAAATATGAAAATAACTAAATAAACCATAAGGTAAATAAATAAAATAAGTAAATAAAAATATTAAAGCAAAACTTTAAAAAACATATGATAAAATGTTACACTAGGAAATAAAAAAGAATGAAATATTTTTTAAATTCACTTCCTGGATTTCAAAAATGCTAATCTATCCTCCCACACAACACAGAACAAAACAAAAAAAACATGATTCTTAATATACACACTAAAGAGTAAATGGGCCAGGGTTATACACAAAATTAATAATTTGGAAGAACAAGCATAAGTATTATTCTAAAAAGAAAAATAAATACTAAGACATATGACATATATATCCATATCTCCCTAACATCCATTGATAAAGTATTCTAGAACATAAGAATGGTTAGGATGGAGAGGAAAAGTAATCAAAGAAATAATATAAGAAAATATCTTTGAACTGAAGAAAGAGCCTTTAGACTGAAAAGTACCACCAAATGGCAAAAAAAAATCACCCAAAAACACATAAATGTGAAAATGTTGAACACTGAATAGAAAGATACAAAGAAAATTCTAAATTTTCAGAAAAATACACACAAAGGAACAGTAATCATACTAATTGATTTTTCATCTACAGTCTTGACCTATAATGTACTACATGAGCTGGAGTCTAGACTTTGTCTCTTCAATCTCACTTATACCACTATTCTTGCTCCCTTCTGCTGCAACCATACAAGCCTTCTTTCTGTACCTCCTACAAACCAAGCTGCTTCATTCATCAGGACTTTCGAGTATGCTGGTTCCTGTGCTTGGGATGCCGTTACCTTGAGTCTTTGCAAGCTGCCTTTTTATCATTCAAGTTTCAATTGTAAAGTCATTTTCTCAGTATAACTTGACTTCTCAATCTGACTTTCATTCCCAGTCACTTCTTGGTCATTCCCCCATACATAAATTATCACTTTCTGAAAATATCATGCTGCCTAAGCTGATTACCTACTTCTTATCAGTCTCCTTTCATTAGAATATAAGATATAAGAGGACAGGAAATTTCTCCTTCTCCTTCTCCTTCTCCCCTTCCCCTTCCTTCTCCTCCTCTTCCTTTTTCTATTATTATTATTTTCTATTTCCCTAGCAATAGAATTATGTTGAATACATATTAGGTGTTCAGTAAGTATTGCTAAATGTATGAATTAATAAACAATGTGCTAGTTTTCAATGGACAAGTCAATCACTCAGACTCAGTTGCCTCATAGAAAAAAAAATGAAGCAGCTAATTTAGATGGTTTCTGTGGTTCCTTACAGCTTAAATTTTTATGAACCAATGTTGACTACTTACACCCAAAAATTCAACAGATAACTCATCAATCTCTTTAATTTCTTCTATACAATAGTAGATATTTGTCTTTTTCTTCTTGTTACTCTGAATATGAACTCTCTTTCTATAATGGAACATACCGACTCTATGAGTCTTAGTTACAGATAGAACTCATCCCTGATTTTAGAAGCAAAAGAGCCCAGAAAGAAATTCTTCCCAGTTCTCCTCTTATTGTTAGGGCATGAGCAAGTGACCTAAGTACAGGACTCAGATGCTCTTATTCAGACAGCAAAGGATCTATTATGGTGGCAGGAGATGGCAGTGCTTTCCAGGGACAGAAGTGGCAGTGACACCAGTGGCCACATCCAGAGTCTAGTGTTGCTAGTAGCAGGAGAGAAAGCTGTGGCATCCAATGATCCGCAGCAGTGGCAGGGAGGAACGCTTTGTTGAAATGATTTTGGCTACAGGACTGGGTATTTCCTAACTTCCCTTATTCCTCCCCATTTTCTGTTTGGTGATTTTTTTTTTTCTGAGCTATTCAATATCCTTTCAATAAATTTCTTTTCAGTCTCTAACACCCACATTCTGTTTTTTTAAGCTTTCAGCCAAGATTGCTGACTAATATCTGGCAATACAGTTACAAGACATTCCAGAAACAGTCTTAATAAATTCTTAGAAATATTTTTACAGAAATTATGATTCCACAATTGTTAAAAATAGTGGTGTCAAAATAATTACTTTCAGTAAAGATATATGTGATGAACACTCAGCAAAAAATAAATTATTAAGTGTAGATTGTGAACTCTTTCAGGCAGGAAGTCCTCTGTATTTCAGATATTTCGAGTGTGTGTATGTGTGCGTACATGTATTAGGAACTAATTAATAGTTATTGAACTTAAAAAAATAAATACCAATGATTATACTTCTAACAAATGCTGAGATACTGTATACAAGTATTTAAATTAGAGTGTTGAAAATAAAAGGAAGCACAAATATACTAAGAAAATAGAATTCAAAGCCAAACCATTCAACAGGAAAAAAAAGTTTATATTAAGGAAAAGTAGATAATACCAAAAATATATAACAAATAACAATCATAAACTTTTGTCATAAGATATATTATTAAATATATTTTCAATGTTTATAATCATAGGAAGAAAAAATATATCCATAAATCAAATTTTATTCATAAGTTAGATTGGAGATTTATACATAGATGACTTTCAAAACAAAACCAAATTATATAAAAACTTGAGTATTAAAAATAACAAGCTTGATACGTGTGAGCATAATATTTGGTACTTAATATAGAGAAATATACTTCTTTTTAAACAGTCACGTGGACTTTACAAAAAAAGAATATGTATTAGGCTGTGAAGATAATTTCAAACTACTCCATAAAGAAAAAAATGGAAATGATACTGGGAAATGATTAGATCAAAATAAAATGCAACTCGAAATTAACAAATTTATAAATTAATTTGTCAATAGAAATTACCAAAAATGTCCAAAGAACAATAAACTTGCAAAATTTTACAATACTCTTCATGTTTTAAAGAAATCAAAACAGAAATTACAGACCATTTAGAAATAAAAGACAGTAAAAATAATCCATCTCAAGAAACTATGAATCGAGAGAGAAGTCAAGATGGCAGCATAGGCAGACTCTGAACTCACCGCCTCCCAGGGACACAGCCAATTACAACTATTCATGGAAAAATTACCCCTGAGAGAGAACTCAAAATTGGATAAGAGGAACTCCTGCAACAAACGACAATCCTAATTGAGGTGGAAGAGGCAGAAACTCCCTTCTGGAGAGGAGAAATGCTGCCTTCACAAGCCGCCAGCATCACGGCCGCTCGGGAGCAGCCCAAAGGTCCACAGCCCTCCCTGGAGGAGCGGGGCCCTGAGCCAGGGAGCGCCCCCGCTGCAGGCATTTTTTGGACCCAGCACAATCCATATGTGTGGCATAACATTTGACTTTGCCTGCTACTAAAACATTAGTGAGCACCCCCACAAAAGCTGGGTCACAAAGAAATTAAAACCGGCTCTTAAAGGGCCCACGCACAAACTCACCCATTTCAGAAAGCAACCTAAAATCACCAGAAAGAAAGGTGCACAGTGCTTTGGTGAAAAGAGACTCACCTGATAGGCTCTGAGTGCATCTTGGTGAGAGGTGAGACCTCTCCAGGGACTGGGACATTGGAGGCAGCCATTGTTGGGGCCTGGTGTGGGTGTGCTGACACAGACGCTGGCAGACGCCATTGGAGATCTCCCTGGGGCCTGCTAGCCCAGGGTCTGCCCCACCCACTAGAGCACTGATTTAATCCAGCTCAGCCAGGGCAGGCAGCCCACCCTAGAGACTGGCCCCACCCAACAACAAGCCCTCAGGCAACTTGTGGGCCTGCTAAGTGAGCTACCTGGATTCTCCACAGCATGGCAAGTGGGTCCACCTCTGTTGGGCAGGGCGTGTGCAAGGAGCCAGTGGAGAGTGTGGGGCAGTGGTGGAGTGGGTGGGGCTCCTGCCTTGGAGAGACGGGGTCCACTTCAGGGGGTCGGGGTGTGCACACGGGGCAGGACTGTGTTGACTGTGTATGTGGACCTGCAGGTGGTGGGGCTTCTCAGCTGCAGAAGACTTGTGCTTCTCAAAGACCCACATAGGGGGTTTCCCCACCTTCCAAAGGCTGAAACAATTGGGTGCTCCTGTGGCTCAGGCCAGCTGCAATCTTCAGAGAGATGAAAAGAGACCTAAAGGCTGGAGGCTTATGGCAATTATAAGCCCCTGAGCCTAACAACCAGCCATGCTGGGGGCCTACTCACTTAAAAGAAATACTGCAACACAAATGTGCTATTACAACTTTCAGCCAACTGTGCTGGGTCTCCCCATCCCCAATAAAGAGACTCAAGGGCCCACAACAACTACAAGCAGCTGAACATTGCAACAGCTGGCCAGGGGCATAGCTCAGCCTCCCTGGGCACCTACAGGGAGAGCAACAACATCACAACAGAATGATACACGGAGCCCACATAGGGGTCACTCCTGGAACATTCAGAACTGAGGGAAGCACACTGCAGGACCTCATAAGGCATCACATATATAAGGTCCCCTCTCCAAGGGCAGGAGATGTAGCTGACCTACCCAATACATAAACACAAGCACAGGGAAAGAGGCAAAATGAGGAAGCAAAGGAATACATTCCGAGTAAGGGAACAGGATAAAACCCCAGAAAAGAAACTAAATGAAACAGAATTGAGCAACCTACCCGACAGAGAGTTCAAACTAAGAGTGTTAAGGATGCTCACTGATCTTGGGAGAAGAACAGATGAACTCAGTGAGAATGTCAACAAAGAAATGGAAGACATAAAAAAGAATCAATCAGAAATGAAGAACACAATACTGAAAATGAAAAATTCACTAGAGGGACACAAAAGCAGACTAGAGGATACAGAAGAACGGATCTGCGAGCTGGACAAAAGGCTAGAAGAAATCACCCAAGCTGAACAGGTAAAAGAAAAAAGAATTAAAAAGAGTGAGGACAGTCTAAGGGACATCTGGGACAACATCAAGGGCACTAACATCTGTGTTATAGGTGTCCCAGAAGGAGAAGAGCAAGACAAAGGGGCAAAGAATCTATATGAAGAAATAATAGCTGAAAAATTCCCTAACCTAAGAAAAGAAACAGACATCCAGGTACAGGAAGCACAGAAAGCCCCAAACAAGATAAACCCAAAGAGGCCCACACCAAGACACATCATAATTAAAATGTCCAGAATAAAAGATAAAGAGAGAATTCTAAAAGCCGCAAGGAGAAAGACAAGTTACATACAAAGGAAACCCCATACGGCTATCAGCTGACTTCTCAGCAGAAACCTTACAGGCTAGAAGAGAGTGGCATGATATATTTAAAGTGTTAAAAGGAAAAAACCTACAGTCAAGAATACTCTACCTGGCAAGGTTGTCATTCAAAACAGAAGGAGAGATAAAAGTTTCCCAGACAAGCAAAAATTGAAGGAGTTTGTCACCAAGAAACCAGTACTACAAGAAATAATAAAGAGACTTATTTAAGGGGAAAAGAGAAGACCACAAATAGGAAAAATTATCTATTCCCATGATAAGAGGATAATGGATACAAATACACAAAAAAGAGGTTAGATATGATATCAAAAACATAAAATGTGGGAGGAGGGGAGTTAAAGAGTAGAACTTTCAGAAAGAGATCAAACTAAAGAGACCATCAACAATATAGATTCCTACATACGTAGATTACTGTATAAGGACTCCAGGGTAATCCCAAACCAGAAACCTACAATAAACATGCAAAAACTAAGAGAAAGGAACTCAAACATAATACTAAAGAAAGCCATCAAACCACAAGGGAAGAGAGCAGGAGAAGAAGAAAGGAACAGAGAAGGACTACTAAAACACCGAGAAAAAAAAGTTAAAAAATGGCAGTAACTACATACTTATCAATAGCTACTTTAAATGTCAATGGACTAAATGCTCCAATTAAAAGGCATAGGGTGGCTGACTGGATAAAAAAAACAAGACCCATCTACATGCTGCATACAAGAGACACACTTCAGACCTAAAGACACTCACAAACTGAAAGTGAAGGGATGGAAAAAGATATTCCACGCAAATGGCAATGAAAAGAAAGTGGAGTAGCAATACTCATATCAGACAAAAGAGACTTTAAAACAAAAACTGTAAAAAGAGACAAAGAAGGGCATTACATAATGATCAAGGGAACAATCCAACTAGAGGATATAACACTTGTAAATATCTATGCACCCAATGTAGGAGCACCTAAATATATAAAGCAATTATTAACAGACATAAAAAGAGAAATGGACAGTAACACAGTAGTAGTAGGGGACTTTAACACTCCACTTACACCAACGGATAGATCATCCAAACAGAAGATCAATCAGGAAACATTGGCCTTAAATGACACACTAGAACAGATGGACCTAGTAGATATATACAGAGCATTCCATCCAAAAACAGAAGAATACACGTTCTTTTCAAATGCACATGGAACATTCTCCAGGACTGATCACATATTAGGCCACAAAATAAGTCTACATAAATTTAAGAAGATTAAAATAATACCAAGCATCTTTTCTGACCACAACGGTATGTAATTAGAAATCAACTATACGAAGAAAATCAGAAAAGCCACAAATATGTGGAGATTAAATAAAATGCTACTGAACAATGACTGGGTCAATGAAGAAATCAAAAAATACCTGAAGACACATGAAAACAAAAATACGACAAGCCAGAATTTATGGGATACAGCAAAAGCGGTTCTAAGAGGGAAGTTTATAGCAATACAGGCCTATCTCAACAAACAAGAAAAATCTCAAATAAACAATCTAACAATGCACCTAAAAGAACTGGAAAAAGAAGAAAAAACAAAGCCCAAAATCAGTAGAAGAAGGGAAATAATAAAAATCAGAGCAGAAATAAATGAAATAGAGACTAAAAAAATCAATAGAAAAAGTTAATCAAATGAAGAGCTGGTTCTTTGAAAAGATAAACAAAATTGACAAACCTTTAGCTAGACTCACCAAGAAAAAAAGAGAGAAGGCTCAAATAAGTAAAATCAGAAATGAAAGGAGAAATTACAACAGACACCTCAGAAATACAAAAGATTATAAGAGAATACTATGAAAAGCTATATGCCAACAAATTGGACAATCTGAAAGAAATGGATAAAGTCTTAAAATCATACAACCTTCCAAAACTGGATCAAGAAGAAATAGAGAATTTGAATAGACCAATCACCAGTAAGGAGATGGAAACAGCAATCAAAAACCTCCCCAAAAATAAAAGTCCAGGACCAGACAGCTTCCCTGGTGAATTTTACCAAACATTCAAAGAAGACTTAATACCTATCCTTCTCAAACTCTTCCAAAAAATTGAGGAGGGGGGGAAGCTCCCTACCTCATTCTACAAAGCCGACATCACCCTGATACCAAAACCAGACAAGGACAACACAAAAAAAAAGAAAATTACAGGCCAATATCACTGATGAACATTGATGCAAAAATCCACAACAAAATACTAGCAAATCACATACAACAATACATTAAAAAGATTATACACCATGAACAGGTGGGATTTATTCCAGGGATGCAGGGATGGTTCAACATTCGCAAATCAATCAACATGATACACCACATTAATAAAGTGAAGAATAAGAATCACATGGTCATCTCAATAGATGCAGAGAAAGCATCTGACAAGATAGAGCATCCATTTATGATAACAACTCTGAATAAAATGGGTATAGAAGGAAAGTACCTCAACATAATAAAGGCCATAAATGACAAACCCACAGCTAATATCATCCCCAATGGTGAAAAACTGAAAGCTATCCCTCTAAGAACAGGAACAAGACAAGGATGCCCACTCTCACCACTCCTATTTAACATAGTATTGGCAGTCCTAGCCAGAGTGATAAGGCAAGAAAAAGAAATAAAAGGGATCCAAATTAGAAAGGAAGAAGTGAAACTGTCACTATTTGCAGATGACATGATTTTGTATATAGAAAACCCTAAAGAATCCACCAGAAAACTTTTAGAAGTAATAAACAAATACGGTAAGGTGCAGGATACAAAATCAACATACAAAAATCAGTTGCTTTTCTATACACTAACAACGAAGTAGCAGAAAGAGAAATTAAGAATACAATCCCATTTACAATTGTGAGAAAAAGAATAAAATACCTAGGAATAAACTTAACCAAAGAGGTGAAAGATCTGTACACTGAAAACTATAAAACATTGCTGAAAGAAACTGAAGAAGACACAAAGAAATGGAAAGATATTCCGTGCTCTTGGATTGGAAGAATTAACATAGTTAAGATGTCCATATTTCCTAAAGCCATCTATAGATTCAATACAATCCCTATCAAAGTTCCAACAACATTTTTCACAGAAATAGAACAAAGAATCCTAAAATTTATATGGAACAACAAAAGACCTCAAATAGCTAAAGAAATCCTGAGAAAAAAGAACAAAGCTGGAGGTATCACATTCCCTGATTTCAAAATATACTACAAAGCTATAGTAACCCAAACAGCATGGTACTGGCACAAACACAGACACACAGATCAATGGAATAGAATTGAAAGCCCAGAAACAAACCCACACATCTGTGGACAGCTAATCCAACAAAGGAGCCAAGAACATACAAAGGAGAAAGGAAAGTCTCTTCAAGAAATGGTGTAGGGAAAACTGGAGAGCCACACGCAAAAAAATGAAACTAGACCATTACCTTACACCATACACAAAAATTAACTCCAAATGGAGTAAAGACTTGAATGTAAGACCTGAAACTATGAAACTTCTAGAAGAAAACATAGGCAGGACCTTCTTCAACATCGGTCTTAGTAACATATTTTCAAGCACCACGTCTGACTGGGCAAGAGAAACAATAGAAAAAATAAACAAATGGCACTACATCAAACTAAAAAGCTTCTGCACAGCAAAGGAAACCATCAACAAAATGAAAAGACAACCTAACAATTGGGAGAAGATATTTGAAAACCATACATCTGATATGGGGTTAATCTCAAAAATATATAAAGAACTCATGCATCTCAACAACAAAAAAACTAACAACCCAATTAAAAAATGGGCAAAAGACCTGAACAGACATTTCTCCAAAGATATACAGATGGCCAACAGACACATGAAAAGATGTTCAACACCATTAACTATCAGGGAAATGTAAATCAAAACTACAATGAGACATCACCTCATGCCCATCAGAATGGCTATAATTAACAAGACGGGAAACAACAATTGTTGGAGAGGATGTGGAGAGAAGAGAACTCTCATACACTGCTGGTGGGAGCGCAAACTGGTGCAGCCACTATGGAAAACAGTATGGAGATTCCTCAAAAATTTAAGGATAGAACTACCATACGATCCAGCTATTCCACAGCTTGTATTTATCCAAAAACGGGAAAACACCCATGCATAAAAATACATGCACCCCTGTGTTCATTGCAGCGTTATTCACAATAGCCAAGACTTGGAAGCAACCTATGTGCCCATCAAGGGACGAATGGATAAAGAAGACGTGGTATATATACACAACGGAATACTACTCAGCCATAAGAAACGATGAAATCCAGCCATTTGTGACAACATGGATGGACATTGAGGGTATAATGCAAAGTGAAATAAGTCAGAGGGAGAAGGTCAAATACCATATGATCTCACTCATTAAGTAGTAGATAATAACAACAACAAACAAACACATAGAGACAATGGATTGGTGGTTACCAGAGGGGAAGTGGGGGGTGAAAGGGATAATTAGGCACATGTGTGTGGTGATGGATTGTAATTAGTATTTGGGTGTTGAATATGAGAACATGATGTAATCCATGTAGAAACAGAACTATAATGATGTACACCTGAAATTTATACAATGTTATAAACCAATGTTACCACAATAAACAAAAATTTTTTAAAAAAACCATAAATCTAGTCAAAAGGATACTCAACTCAAAAATTTTAGTCTTAAATATGTCATGAAAATTGAGGTTGAAAATCAATGAAATAAAATTTTATTTCAAGAAATTAGAGGAAAAATCAAGATCTTAAAGAAAGTGAAAAGAATGAATTAATAAAGAAGCAACTGTAGTAGCCATGTTAGACACCAATAAAAAATTCATGCAATAGAATCAAATGTGGGCTTTAAGAAATATCAACAAAAGAGAATCTTTTTTAGGACTTGTTAAAATTTAAAAAATAAACTATAATAAACTAAATTAGGAATAAAGAGAGAACATAACTATACGTATATATTTTTAAATGTTCGGGAAGACTATGTATATCTTTAAGGTAATAACATTGAAATTTTACATTATCAATTTCTTATTATATCCTAACTACCAAATTTGATGATATAGGTAAAAATATCTGAATAAAATAAAAAGTTTAGATAAAATTGAAAAGGTAGTCAAACAAGTCCAACCTCTAAATAAACATTTGAGCAAATTCAGCCCCTACTCCTGGTATTATATGTGATATTATATTGCCATATTATATTATCCACAAATGATACATAATAAAAATAATGTGAGATTCTAGCATAATGGCTAAGTTTAAAATAAACATGTTTCAATCAGTATATTGGCAAAAGTTTTTAAAAATTGAGATCCTAGAGAAAGGGAATAGCATACAATGTAAGTTTTAGTGCACATTGGTATACACTTTTTGAAGGACAATTTTAAATGTACATATTCTTTGTCCCAGAAAGGAATCCACCTTACAGAAATACCTCAATATATATATAATATATGTTATTGACAGCATTGTTGGTAAGAATGAAAAACTGAAAAATACTAAATGTCCATCAGTGATGAATGGTTAAATAAAATATGGTATGTTTATCTTAGCGAACACTCTGCAGACTTAAAAAAGTATGATCTCATTTCTATGAAATCAAAACAATAAAATATTTCATTATAATTTATATTAAATTATATATTATATATAAAATATATAATATATTATATTATAATTATAATATATCATATATTATAATTATAAATATATATGACATATTTAAATTTTGGTGCTAGGATTCATCTGTGCAATATATGACAACTTATTTCTTTTTCTTTAATTCAAATTAAGTCTGGCCCTGAGCCCACCCAGGAAACAAACCAGACTATTAAAAGTAGGAATGAGAGAGATATCTAAAGAAAACATATAGAAAAAAATTGTTATTCTCTAATCCTTTTATTTATTCATTTATTCATTATTCATTTATTTATTTTTTAATACTAAGTATGTATTTGCTTTTTTACTTTAGTCTTAAAAATCTTTAAAAAATATGTCAAGAAATATGATAAATGCAGTTTCCGATTTCTCATCATCTTTGATGCTTTCTCTTGTAGGAGTGTTATTATCCTGTTTTAGTGCCTGTTAGCTGCTCTAATGCCAATTATTTTGGCACTGCTTTACTAGGTATAAAATGAAATAAGGTTCAGTAATAGTAAAATGACACAAAAAGTTTAGGAGAATTTATGAAATGAGCAATATCACTAAGCTGCTGAAAATGTACGGAGATTCACTAAGTGCTATACAAAAGAAAGCAAACAAACAAGACTTCATTACGTAGTTGACTAAGCTCTGCAACTGATGGGCAATCCTCATTGCCTTATGACATTCAGCTTCTCATTAGTGATTTCAGGCCAGCAAAGGAGACAGTAAAATTGGATGTATGCTGCCAAGGTGAAGTTTTAAGAATATAATTCTGAATTTATTGTTAAGAATCATAAAAGATTAATTGATGGCAAACAGATTTGAAATGTCTTTAAACAAGAAGTTAGGAGATTCTAGTCCTAAGTCCAAAAAACTTAACGTATTTAAAAAACAAAAGGAAACACAGAAGAAAGAGGCTGTTAAATAAATCCAACATATTTTCAGAGAGTTCTTTGTATAAAAGAAAACGATAATCAATGAAAAGTGGCTATGCCCATAATTCTCCAATATTTTCTCATAAATTTGACTTTAAGGAAACCATATTAATGCTTCTTGGGGATGAGATTTATAAACAAAAACTACTCATTTACCTACACATAAAAGTCTTTATTAACATCTCTGATTGCCCGAAATGCAATTCAAAATCTATATAATCTGTATATTATTATGAAGTAATGTCCCCCTAGGCAAAAGAGGCAAATCATAGGTCATATTTCCAATCTTTTAGTAGGGAGAGAGTGGCTTGCAAAACCAAACAGACTGCCCTGCAAAGGCTTTATATATATATCACAGAGACCTGCCAAGTATGAATGGAAAAATCTCAACCGAAGGATTCATAGAGCTTAATCTACTAGATTAATCTGAAAAACAGTTCACAAGGCTCTCTTAGTCTAAATAAGAGTAGTATAATAATATTTTAGAGGCATTAGTAGGATTTCTAAAACCTGGTGTCAGCTTTCTAAAATTGTGGTTAATCTTTCAGTTTCCAAAAATAATTTTATGATCATATTTAGAACTTTCTTTCTGAAAAATAAAATTTATCACTATGTGATACATAATATAAAGTTCTTTGACATTATCCTCTTATATAAACCTAGATTGACTTTTCATTGTTAACTCTTAAAAATTCTAATCATATATTTTTTCTTGGAGACTTTAGTTTTTTTGGAGACTGTAAAAATTATAAAAGTAACATGTGAAAATAATGAGGAAACAGTAATTTTAATAACTAAACAAAATATATTAGTAGAAATTACACTACTAATATTCTCAAATAACTAAGCAATCAAAAATTATAAGATAACATATATGTATCTCTTAACCATAAAATATTAAATTTAGAATATTTTTCACAGATAAATCTGTTTTTGAAACAATGTAGTTTTAAAATACACTCAGTTTTTAAGTTTACTTTGGTATACCAAGAGGCATAACTCTGAGCAAGAATCATTTGAAAAAATAAAAAATATGAAAACTGGAGAGGCCTAGAAGTTGAACACTATACTTTTTATTGAGATAACACTGGTTTATAACATTACACAAATTTCAGGTGGACATCACTATATTTCAATTTTTGTATAAACTACATCATGTTGACCACCCAAAGACTAATCAATATCCATCACCATACACATGTGCCTAATCACTCCTTCTACTGTCCTTCCCCCCTTCCCCCTCTAGTAACCACAAACCTAATCTCTGTATCCATGTGTTTCTTTGTTGTTGTTGTTGTTGTTGTTTTGATCTTCTACTTATGAGTGAAATCATACAGTATTTGACTTTCTATGTCTGACTTATTTCACTTAGCATAATACCCTCAAGGTCCATCCAATTTTGTCGCAAATGGAAAGATTTTATCTATTTTTATAGCTGAGTAGTATTCTATTTTGTATATATACCACATCTTCTTTATTCATTCATCCATTGATGGGCATTTAGCTGTTTCCGAGTCTTGGCTATTGTGAATAATTCTGCAATGAACGTAGGGGTACATATATCTTTACACATTCATGTTCTCATGTTCTTTGGATAAATACCTAGCAGTGAAATAGCTGGATCATATGGCAGTTCTATTTTTAATTTTTTGAGGAATCTCCATACTGTTTTCCATAGTGACTACACCAGTTTACATTCCCACCAGTGACGTATGAGAGTTCCCTTTTCTCCACATCCTCTCCAACGCTTGTTATTTCTTGTCTTTTTAATAATAGCCATTCTGATGGGCATAAGGTGATATTTCATTGTGGTTTTGATTTGCATTTCCCTAATAATTAGTGATGTTGAACATTTTTTTCATGTGCCTGTTAGCCATCTGTATATTTTCTTTGGAAAAGTGTCTGTTCAGATCTTTTGGCCATTTTTTAACTGGGTTGTTTGTTTTCTTGTTGTTGAGTTGTATGAGTTTTTTATATATTTTGGATATTAACCTCTCATTGGCTATATGATTTGCAAATATCTTTCCCCAACCTGGTAGGTTGTCTTTTCGTTTTGTTGATGGTTTCCTTTGCTGTGCAGAAGATTTTAAGTTTGAGTTCCATTTGTTTATTTTTTCTATTGTTTCCCTTCCCTGGTGAGGCACGGTATTTAAAAAGATGCTGCTAAGACCGATGTCGAAGAGTGTACTGCCTATGTTTTCTTGAAGAAGTTTCATGGTTTCAGGTCTTACATTCAAGTCTTTAATCCATTTTGAGTTAATTTTTGTGTATGGTGTAAGATAATGGTCTACCTTCATTCTTTTGCATTTGGCTATCCAGCTTTACCAATACCATTTATTGAAGAGACTTTCCTTTCCCCATTATATGTTCTTGGTTCCCTTGTTGAAGATTAGCTATCTATAGATGTGTGGGTTTATTTTTCAGCTCTCGATTCTGTTCCATTGATCTGCATGTGTTTTTGTGCCAGTACCATGCTGTTTTGGTTACTATAGCTTTGTAGTATATTTTGAAATCAGTGAGTGTGATACTTCTAGCTTTGTTCTTTTTTCTCAGGATTCCTTTGGCTATTTGGGGTATTCTGTTGTTCCATATAAATTTTAGGATTCTTTGTTATAGTTCTGTGAAAAATGTCTTTAGGACTTTGGTAGGGATTGCATTGAATCTGTAGATTGCTTTAGGAAATATGGACATTTTAACTATGTTAATTATTCCAATCCAAGAGCATGGAATATCTTTCCATTTCTTCGTGTCTTCTTCAATTTCTTTCAACAATGTCTTATAGTTTTCAGTGTACAGGTATTTCATCTCTTTGGTTAAATTTATTCCTAGGTATTTCATTCTTTTTGTTGCAATGCTAAATGGGATTGTATTCTTAAAGTTTTTTGGTGGATTCTTAAGGGTTTTCTATAATAAAATCATGTCATCTGCAAATAGTGACGGTTACTTCTTATTTTCAATTTTGGATCCCTTTTTATTGCTTTTTCTTGCCTGATTGCTCTGGCTAACCCTTCCAATACTATGTTAAATAGGTCTGGTAAAAGTGGACATCCTTGTCTGGTTGCTGTTCTTAAAGGGATAGCTTTCAGTTTTTCTCCATTGAGTATGATATTAGCTATAGGTTTGTCATATATGGCCTTTACTATGTTGAGGTACTTTCCTTCTATACCCACTTTATCATAAATGGATGCTGTATCTTGTTGAATTCTTTCTCTACATCCATTGTGATGATAATGTGATTTTTATTCTTCATTTTGTTGATGTGGTGTATCATGTTGACTGAATTGCAGATGCTGAAAGATCCTTGCATTCCTGGAATAAACCCCACTTGATCGTGGTGTCTGATCTTTTTTAATGTGTTGTATTCGATTGGCTAGTATTTTGTTGAAGATTTTTGCATCTATGTTCATCAGTGATATTGGCCTGTAATTTTCTTTTTATGTATTGTCCTTGTCTGGTTTTGGTATCAGGGTGATGTCAGCTTCACAGAATGAATTATGAAGCTTCCCCTCCTCTTTGACTTTTTGGAAGAGTTTGAGAAGGATAGGTATTAAGTCTTCTATCAATGTTTGGTAGAATTCACTGAGTAAGTCATCTGGTCGTGGACTTTTGTTTTTTGGGAGATTTTTGATTACTGTTTTGATCTCCTTACTGGTAATTGGTCTATTCAAAATCTCTATTTCTTCTTGATTCAGTTTTGGAAGGTTGTATGATTCTAAGAATTTATCCATTTCTTCCAGATTTTCCAATCTTTTGGCGTATGGCTTTTCGTAGTATTCTCTTGTAATCTTTGTGTTTCCGAGGTGTCCATTGTAATTTCTCCTCTTTCCTTTCTGATTTTATTTATTTGAGCCTTCTCTCTTTTCTTCTTGGTGAGTCTAGCTAAATGTTTGTCATTTTTGTGTATGTTTTCAAAGAACTACCTCTTAGTTTCATTGAGTTTTTGTTCTATTGTCTTGTTAGTCTCTCTCTCATTTATTTCCAGTCTGGTTTTTATTATTTCCTTCCTTCTACTGATTTGGGGCTTTGTTTGGTCTTTTTTTCCTAGTTCCTTTAGGTAAACTGTTAGATTCCTTATTTGACATTTTTCTTGTTTTTTGAGGTAGGCTTGTATTGCTATAAACTTCCCTCTAGTACCGCTTTTGCTGTATCTTATAAATTTCGGCATGTTGTATTTTCATTTTCACTTGTCTACAGGTATTTTTTGATTTCTCCTTTGATATCTTTGTTGATCCAATCATTCTTCAGTACCATTTTGTTTAATCTCCACATATTTGTGGCTTTGTCAGCTTTCTTCTTGTAGCTGACTTCTAGTTTCATACCATTGTGGTCAGAAAAGATTATTATTTCAATCTTCTTAAATTTATTGAGACTTGTTTTGTGGGTGATCTTCTGTTTGGACAATCTATCCATTGATGTAACTGTAGTGTTAAATTCCCCTACTATTATTGTGTTACTGTCTATTTCTCCTTTTATGCCTGTTAATAAGTGCTTTATATATTTAGGTGCTCCTATGTTGGGTGCATAGATGCTTATGACTGTTATAGCCTCTTGTTGGATTGTTCTCTTTATCATTATGTAGTGCCCTTCTTTGTCTCCTGTTACAGTCTTTGTTTAAAGGCTATTTTGTCTGATATAAGTATTGTTACCAGCTTTATTTTCATTGTCATTTGCATGGAGTATCCTTTTCCATCCTTTCACTTTCACTTTCAGTTTGTGAGTGTCTTTAGGTCTGAAATGTGTCTCTTATATGCAGTATATATATGAGTCTTGTGTTTCTATCCATTCAGCCACCCTATGTCTTGTGTGTGTGTGTGTGTGAGAGGAAGATCAGCCCTGAGCTAACATCCATGCCAATCCTCCTCTTTTTGCCGAGGAAGACTGGCCCTGAGCTAACATCCTTGCCTGTCTTCCTCCACTTTATGTGGGACGCTGTCACAGCACGGCTTGACAAGCAGTGCGTCAGTGCATCAGTGCATGCCTGGGATCTGAATCCAGGCCGCCAGCAGCAGAGTATGGGCACTTAACTGCTACGCCACAGGGCCGGGCCCCACCCTATGTCTTTTGATTGGAGCGTTTAGTCCATTGACACATAAAGTAGCTATTGATAAGTATGTACTTATTGCCATTTTGTTACTTTTTTTCTGGGTGTGTTAATAGTTCTTCTCTGTTCGTTTTTTCTTCTCTTGCTCTTTTCCCTTGTGATTTGATAGCTTTCTTTAATATTATGTTTGGGTTTGTTTCTCTTAATTTTTTGTGTATTTATTATAAGTTTCTGGTTTGTGATTACCATGAGGTTCACATATAATAACCTATGTAAACAGCAATCTACGTTAAGTTGATGGTCTCTTAAGTTTGACCTCTTACTAAAAGCCCTACACTTTTACTCCTCCCCCCCCCACACATTTTATGTTTTTGATATCATATTTAACTTCGTGTGTGTGTGTATCCCTTAATCTCTTATAATGGAAATAGATAGTTTTAGTACTTTTGTCTTTTGACCTTCATAGTCACTTTATAGGTGGCTGAACTGCTAACTTTACTGTATATTTGCCTTTACCAGTGATTTTTTCTTTGATAATTTTCTTATTCCTATTTGTGGTCTTTTATTTTCCACTTAAATAAGTCCCTTTAACATTTCTTGTAAAGCCAGTTTAGTGGTGATGAACTCCTTTAGTTTTTCCTTGTCTAGAAAACTCTTTATCTCTCCTGCCATTCTGAATGATAACATTGCCAGGTAGAGTATTCTTGGCTGTAGGTTTTTTTCCTTTCAGCACTTGGAATATATTGTGCTGCTTCCTTCTAGTCTGTAAGGTTTCTGCTGAGAAGTCAGCTGATAGCCTTATGGAGCTTCCTTTGTATGTAACTTGTTGCCTTTCTCTTGTGGCTTTTAGGATTCTCTCTTTAATTTCTTGACATTTTAATTATAATGTATCTTGGTGTGGGCCTCTTTGGGTTCATCTTGTTTTGTACTTTCTGTGAGTCCTGTACCTAGATGTTTGTTTCCTTCCCCAGGCTAGGAAAGTTCTCAGCTATTATTTCTTCAAATAAGTTCCCTGCCCCTTTGTCTCTCTCTTCTCTTTGTGGGACAAGTATAATACAGATGTTAGTGTGCTTGATGTCCCAGAGGTCCCTTAGACTGTCCTTGTTGTTTTTGTGTGTGTGTGAGGAAGATCATCCCTGAGCTAACATCTGCCAATCCTCCTCTTTTTGCTGAGGAAGACTGGCCCTGGGCTAACATCTATGCCCATCTTCCTCTACTTTATATGGGATGCTGCCATAGTATGGCCCAACAAGCGGTGTGTCAGTGCACGCCCGGGATCCGAACTGGCAAACCCCGGGCCGCCGCAGCGGAGCACACAGACTTAACCGCTTGTGCCACTGGGCTGGCCCCATGTCCTTGTTCTTTTTAATTCTTTTTTTTTTTTTTCTGTTCAGCTTGGGTGATTTCCTCTCGTCTTTCATCCAGTTTGCTGATCTGTTCTTCTGTGTTATCTACTCTGCTGTTTATTCCCACTACTGAATTTTTCATTTCTATTATTGTATTCTTCAGTTCTGATTGGTTCTTTTTTATACTTTCCAATTCTTTGTTGAAGTTATCACGGTGTTCATCTATTCTTCTCCTAAGATCAGTGAGCATCTTTATGACTATTATTTTGTACTCTTTATCAGGTAGATTGTTTATCTCTGTTTTGTTTAGTTCTTTTTCTGAGAATTTGTCCTATTCCGTTATTTGAAACATATTCCTTCATATCCTCATTTTGCCTACCTCTCTGTGCTTATATCTATGTATTAGGTAGATCAGCTACATCTCCTGATCTTGGAGATATGGCCTTATGTAAGAGATGCCTTATGGGGTCCAGCGATGTGCTTCCCTCGTGTCATCAGTTCCAAACATTCCAGGAGTGTCCCCTGTGTTGGCTACATATTCCCTTCTGTTGTGGCAAGTTTGGTCTTGCTGTGGGCACATGGGAAGGCTAGGCTTGCCCCCCAGCCGGGTGGTTGTAAGGCTCAGCTGTGCATAGCTGCTATGGTCACTTTAGTCATTTTATTGGGCTGGGCAAGCCCCACCACAGCTGCCTGCAAGGACTAATAGCACAAACCTGCTGTTGTTTTGCTGTTTAGTTAGGCCCCCAGCGTGACTGGTTGTTAGGCTCAGGAGCTCACAATTGTTGTAGGCCTCCAGCCTATGAGACAGTTGTCAGCTCTCTCAGGAGGGCAGCTGGGTGGGGCCAGCTCCAGGCATGGCAGCACACAATGGTTTCAGGCATCAGAGGGTGGGACAGATCCCCTGTGTGGCTCTTTGAAAAGGCCAGTGCTGCAGCTGACAACCTCACCGCCCGTGCGCCCACACACCCTGCCAGCACAGTCCTACTCTGCGCACCTGCCCTGCGAGGTGGACCCACTTGCCCCACTGCAGAGATCTCACACACTCAGCCTAAGTTCCCTGTGGGCTTGCTGGTCAACAGGGCCAGTCCCTAGGGAGGGCTGACTGTCTTAGCTGAGCTGGATTAAATTAGTGCTGTAGCAGGCAAGGCAAACCCATGTGCTGATAGGTCAGAGGAAGAAATCCAATGGCATCTACTGGCATCTGTGTCAGCCTGCCTGAACTAGGTCACAATAATAGCTGCTGCCAGTGTCTCAGTCCCTGGGGAGGCGGGCCCAGTTGCCTCCTGCCTCTCTGAGATGTGCTCAGGGCTTATCGAGTGAGTCTCTTTTACCAAAGGACTATGAGCTTTTTTTTCTGGTGATTTTGTGTTGGTTTCCAGCACAAGTGAATTTCTGCACAGGCCCTTTAAGAAACGGCTTTCCTTTCTCTTATAGTTTTTCTGGTGGTATTCCCTCCTGGTTTTAATAGGCAGCAAAGCCAGGTATTATGGCACTCATCTCAGTTGTGCTGAATTCAAAGGCTGTTTATTGTGGCATAACTCTCCTGCTCAGATCCCCTGCTCCTTCAGGACAAGCTTCATACCTTAATTAAGATTGTTCCCATCCATGAAAGGCCAAGGCTAGAATGTGGTTTTTTCCTCAGCACAAAGGTATTTCTGCCTTGTCCACCTCTGTCAGTGTTATCCCTTGTTGTGGAGGTTCTTTTTATCCAGTTTCCAGTTCTCCCAGAAGTCATTGTTCCACATGTAGTTGTAGATTTTTTGTGTCCACAGAAGGAGGTGAGTTCAAGGTCCTCCCACACTGCCATCTTCCCAGCAATCTCGGAATATTATACTTTTAAATTAAGGAGATTGAAGCCCACTGAGATTAAATAATTTTTACAGTATCACACTGCTAGAAGAGGAGAAGCCAGCTGTAGAACCTAGTCTCCTGATTACCAGTCTATTTTTCCTCTCTATTCTTTTGGGCTACCATTTTAAATTAAATGTTAACTATGCTAAAAATCTACATAATTGGAGAAATTAGAAACAAACTATTGAATATCTTATAAACTAAGCTGTCTTTATCATTGTTAGTAATCTTATAAGCATACAATTCTTATAATTCTGTAAAGAGAACATTTATAAATTACAAGTTTATCAGATATTCTGAACTATCATGAATCATATTATGGCATAGAAAAGCATAGACACATATAGCAAAACTTTAAACTTTTGAGTTTAAAAGGTAAATTTCATATTTTGTAATGCTTACATTGTTCATTTTTATCAGCCATAATTAAATATCCTTTTTTATTCCCACACGGTCTTCTTTGGATTAGTGGCACTATTCATCAGTCCTAACATTCAACACTCTATATTTAATCAATTTAAATCTACTCATTTTATTAAAATAATTAACTCTGGAACTCCAAAGAAAATGTGACCCTGAAGATAAATATGCACTTAGTCAGAAGAACTGTTTTTTACTTTTCTTATGAACTGTAATTTGTACCTTATATAAGTTAGGACTAAGCACTCTCAAACTATTTACTAACTAAGGAACTATTCACATCAGTCAGCAAATAGCTTTTCTCTCCTCTCGTCTCACAGGTCATCTCTTCTCAAGCCCAGCTCCTATCAACCTTCTACTTAGCATGAAGGCCACTGCAGGTACAGTCCTTTGAGGCATTGATACAAGGTGATTTTCTTTACAAATTCAAAGCAAAACAAGCAGGTCAGCTCCGTGAAAACGCTGACTGAGAGCAAGAAATGTTTTAGCACGAGGCTCTTCACTAGCAATGAAAAGCATGCTTCTGTCTGCCGTATACCAAAAACGTCAGTGACTCTCAAGTCGACAGCTCCCTCCACTGGCCCAACCATCGCTATATGCTCTGAAGTCTATAGTCAAGGGTTCCTCTACTACCAAGTTTGCATACAGACCACAGAATGCTCGAGCTGCTTGAGAATTTATAAACACTGAATTAAAGGGTGGGTCAGCCAGCAGCTAAGAGGTGGAAACACTTGGGGAGCACTAAGATCTCAAAGGAAATTTAATGAGATGAAGAAATACATATTAATAGATACAAATACCAAAACTCCTTTCAGGGGGAGCAGACCCGAGGTTGGAAAACACACTCTAGAAAGTAGCTTGCAGTTCTGAGAGGATAGGTTGATAACAAATGGAAGAACAATGATCTCTAAACTACAGTCAGGGGATAGTGGATCTGACTGGGCTTTTGTTTTGCTGAGTATTAAAGTTTGGGGATTGAATTGAATTGCTTGGACAAAGGAGAGACTCAATATTCACTTAGTATTATACTTCTTTGCCCTTTTCTCATAAAATACTCATCCTCTTCTAAAGAATAAGTATATTTTCAATTTGAGAGGATACTCAGTATTAACTTATCTGGGGAGCCTGTATTTCTTTGCCATAGATATTGTGCAGTCCAACCTCTTTTTTTTTTTTTAACAAGTGAGGAGGTTCAAAAAGATGAAATGGTTTACTAAAAATGCCCTCACCTGAGCTCTAGCCAGATCACCTGACACTTAATCTAGTATTCTTTATCTGAGCAAAATGTTTCTCAGGGTTTTTATGGGAGAAAGGGAGGAAGACAAGGTAAGTTATATTAAAGAAGTGTTCACTGATGCTGGATGAGATAAGGCTAGGTTTGTATCTCACAGATTGGCTTGAGATTCAGCCATCTGGCAAAAGGCTAGACTTGTACTTCGTTGATTTGTTAGAGATTCAGTCATCAGCAAAGTCCAGTTTTATCAATCCTTACAAAGAGGATATTCTTGCCCTAACCGATTTCTTGAATTGTTGGTGATTTGGTCCAGTTTGGAATATAAAACAAGGTGTGCAAGGCAATTCCTCTGATATGGCTGCTCCAGCTCTATTTTAATACAGCTCCACTCATGTCATCTTTCACAATTGCCTCAAATATCTTACCTAAGTATTTGGGTGGTGAACATGATGTAATCTATACAGAAATAGAAGTATAATGATGTACACCTGAAATTTATACAATGTTATAAACCAATGTTACTGCAATAAATAAAAAATTAAAAAAATAAAAATAAAATACAAATAAAGTTATTACAGAACTCAAAAAAAAAAAAAAAACTTACCTAAATCCTCCCCCAAGTCCACAGCTGACATACTGAAGCACAACTTTAACAGATAAAAATCTCACAAGCCTCTGCCTCAGTCAACAATAGCATTTTGGGATTCTATGCAAGATTTATTTGCTTGGCTAGACAGTTTCTCAGAGTGACATTCTGGTTCTTTAATGAAAATGCTATTCTTGGCATATCAATTCCTATTGCCAACTATTTGAATAGATTTCTAATATAATGTTAATACATTCTTACTTAGTAACCTTTTTGAAATATATCAAACACTTTGATCATCTGTGCCAGACGTTTCAAAGCGGTGCATCCAGATATGTATGCTGTACTATATTCAAAAAGAAAATGGAAAAAGGAAAAGACAAAAAAAAAAATCAGAAAAGGTATTTTTTTTAATTTGGGAGATTCCATTTAAAATGTGAATTTCTGTTTTTTTTGTTTTTTTGTTTTTTAAATAAAAACAGGAATGTTTAGCAACACTAGGCAGCAACCCTTCATGATACATGAGAATGAAAGCCAGAAGCTACATCACGACTGCTCCTTTGTTATAGGTCTCACACTCTTCAGGTCACCACAGTCCTCATGGAGGCGGCTTCACTCATTTTTAACTGCCTGGCTCTTGTTACTCTATGCTTAGGTGGAGCTCAGGTTTCACTGATGAGGGTATTAACGCTAAGTGGGAAGATGGGGATAGGGTGAAGCAGATTTAAGTTAAATTCAGTGGAGGATGGTAAAGAGATTTCTCCCTGTTAAGTCAACCTGATAACCTTATCTTTGTTAAACTCCCTTCTACAAAGCGATCAGAGTCCCATGGGACCAACCTTACAGTAACTGTACACTGTCTAAGTATTTTAAAAAAAGAACTAAGGACAACATGCCTGGGAGGGAAAAAGAAAGAAAAGAAAAAAATATGTGGAGGAAGGAAATTTTAATTTAGAAAAAACTGCCTGAGTGTAGAGATAGTTTATGAATTCCAAATGTCAATATGTCTTGTAAATTATAATTCAGAAAGGACTAAACAAATCAGTTTATACATGTACATGTGCACACCTAGTAGCAATTAGTTCCTCATATTGTCACCTTTTTTCTTTGTTCTTGCTTAAATTTCAGATGATTGACACTTTGTTTTGTGTATTTTGTCTTTACAAATGCTCTGATGTTGGTGACTACAACTTTTGAAATATCTTTCTTGTTACAATCCAAAATACGTCAAATACAGGAATCCAGCCATTCTAATTTTGTTTTGAGCTGCCTCCAACCTCACTGACTACATTTTCTTTGACCTTCTTTGATCATTGCCTATGATAGATACTTACTGTCCTCCACCCTCTCCCCTCATTTAAGTTAGAATGTTCTCTTCAGGTGGTTACATGACTATGTCTATGAATCTCTAAGAAAGAGAAGAACAAACTCTCTTTCAAATATGCCAGGAGAAAAATATTTCTGAGAAATAATTTAAATATATAACTTTCAAAGTCTTTTTCTCTTTTCATTGCTTCCTCAACACTGACAAAGGGTCAAAGACTCAAACATAGTAATGTTCTAGAACTTTAGGATTTAACTTTGTACTGTGTCAAGCTTTATTCTGTCATCAATTTTCTGTTGTTATTTTGGACTGGGGATCCAATATTAGAATGAAAGTTATTTCTTCTTCTATTCTAGTTAGAACTAGAGAATATTTACTCCATTAGAGAATAACTGGTGTTCTCAGAGAAGACTATAGTGATAGCTTGCAACAGCTTTTCTCACCAGTAAAAGGAAGGGCAGGATTTCAGAATTTCCAGAGAATTACAAATACACACATTGATACACACTATCGAGATATCTACGCACATGAGCACATATTCACTCCATCCCATATAAACTTATTTAGTCCAGCGACTCACAACCTCAGTACTATTGACATTTTGGGCTAAATAATTCTTTGTTTTGAGGGGTGTTTTGTGCATTATAGAATGTTTACCAGCATATCTAGCATCTACCCACTAGATGCCAGTAGCACCCCCCGAAGTCATGTGGTGACAATCAAGAATGTTTCCCGACATTGCCAAATGTATCTTGGAGAGCAAAATCGCCCCCTGTTGAGAACCATTGATTTACTCCTTTCTAAATGGATATGCCTACTCATCTCTAAGAAATAGATTTTGACATGAACTTTAAATGAAACTTGAAAGAGTATTAATATCTAGTAGTATTATTTGAGCTAAATTGTAAATCACTATAGCTGTCATTAGTAAATAGTTATGGAGCACGTGGGTGCTCCATAGTATGCAAATTCTATTCTCCCTTTTGGTCCTATTACAATTCAATATGAGATACAGAGTCAGACTTACATAATGGCTTAATCAGACATGACATGACTTTAGGGAGTAAGAACATTAATTTTAAACTAACAAATGTCTACTGTACTAATTCTAATTCTTTACTGTTTTTAAACTTCTTAATATTCTAAAAATTAAAGACTTATTTTGGCTTAAGTGTTTTTACATTCTAAAATATAAGTCTCGTGGTAATGATAGATGTTTTGATTCATTCTCAACTTCACCAGGATTTGTGTATTCTGATTTGTCTTCTTCCTACTGCTGTAGCTGAAATATGCATACCAGTAGGACACATTTTGACAGAGTCAAAAGAAAATGAGAAGGTTAAATTTTACTCCTGTAAATCCTTCAAAGGAGGGAAGGTTGTGGTGACAATGTTGAACTTTACCTAAGACCTATGCTCCTGGAAAACAGAAAAGGTTAAGACACCCTCCCAATCATTTGTATTCAGAGAAATTGCAAAAGACCACCCTGCCCACACAAATTCTATAATAAAACCCACTTCCACCCTTCCTCAATGATTCCTTTGTTTTATGAAACCTCTAGTTTCTCCTTCTTCTTTGAGACTTCCTCATCCATGAACATTCTCCGTATTATAACAGCCAGAATAAAATCACATTGTTAATTGTTTCGTACATTTTGTTTTTCATAGCGGATTTTTAATTCATTTTTTGTTTGTTTGCATGGCTTTTGTTTGTTTTGTTTTATTTATATTCAGGCAGGGTGAGTGGAGGAGCCCAGCAATCTCTGAAGATCATGAGACAATCTCACAAACTACGCTTGAGCAATCTCTCATCATTTAACAAGATTTCCAGGTTATTCATATGCACATTCAAATTTGAGTTGCATTATCTAAAATTCTTCCTAGATATTCCTTCTAGTAATGTGTAAGCTGTTGCATTTTCATGTCTTTCCCTGTTTCTACTCATATCCAGTGATTTTCTTCTGTTATTATAATAATTCAAAGTGGGTAAAGTTACGCTTGAACCATGAGTGGCACCATTTCTGTAACATATCAAGTTCAAGCCAGCCTTTGCATGTTTCCCTGCCTACAATAACCTCTTCTCTTATCAAAATCCTACTCATTGTATCATAACACATCATTATACATGTCTTTCTCTTACAGATCATGAACATCCTGGAAGCTGAGACTATTATTTTCTTCATCTTATCACTAGAAAAATGATTGGAACACAGTGTGTGCTCAGTATTTGTTTAATCACTTGAACTGAATAAAAAAAGATATAAGAAAAGGAGATTTTTTGTTTATTCAAGCAATAATTATGAAGGACTTAGTTCCATAGCAAACATTGTTTCAGGTGATAGGAGTCAGAGGTGACCAAGATATACAAGGTTCTTACCCACATTTAATGATTTCACATCATGCTATGTACTCTGACATAATATTAACTATGAAGCTGATAAAGTTAATATTTAGAAAGTGTCTGGTTTACAAAGAAGAAGGCCCCTCATGGGACAGCATATTCGAGCTGAGACCAGACAAGTGAAGGGCCTGATACAGACACACAGAGAGGTAGGTGACAGCGTGTCGTAAGCAGAGGGAAGAAGAAGAGCAAAGGCCCAGAGACAGGAAAGAGTTCAGTGTTTTCAGCTGATAGGAAGAAGCCTAGTGTGGCTGCACTATAGCAAATAATGAGAAGAGTAAGATGAACTGAGAATGGAGAGAGAGATTTAAATTTTAAAACATCACAGCTACTGCTGTTTGGAGAAGGGATGGGTAGCAAGAGTAAGAATACATGAGATAGAAGACAGTAAAGAAAAACTTTACCTTATTTGAAATTTTGCCTGAATCAGTAGGGTCAAAAGGATAAAATGATATCCCCAAAAGAGGAGAAATTCACTGGACAGAGGGAGAAGCAGGGAAAGTCACAAGAAAATGCCACATCCTTTATGCTGTCAGAAGGAATTTGTTTCCCAGAGACTAAGGATAAGATTTTTTAGACCAGTGCTTCTCACACTTGAACGTGCACAGGATCAGCTGGTGATCTTGTTAAAATATACATTCCGATTCAGTAGGTCTAAACTAGGGCCCCAGATTGTGCATTTCTAATAAACTCCTAGGTAATACCAATGCTGGTGGTCTGCAGACACATTTTGAGGAGCAAAATTTTAGATGATGTCCTAACCAAGGTAAAGGTATATTAAGAGAAGGAGCAGAAAGATTAAGGCATTTTGAAAACAAAACTGAAGGCTGCCACGACTAATTTCAAGAATTCTCTACTGCAATATCAAATGGTCAGGCACAAGGGCCTGGACAAACGTGGTTGTGATTTATGTAGGCTACTGTTAGAGAATGGTCAATTTTTTCCTACAACTGTTATAATTCCTTAAGTCTGAAAGCTTTAAAAGAGACAAGGAGTCTCAAAGCTATGTTGAAGACCTACTGGTGGCTCAGTTCCCTCAGGTAGCCCTGATTGGTGAAATCACCTTATAAAACATTATTGTTGGTATTTCTTTGGACCTCTTGTGTCGGTCAAAGACACATATATTCTGTTCTCTAGCATGTTGTGGTGGGGTTCCTGGACTTGTAAGATCACTTCCTCTATTTAAAAAAATTATTTATCTACTATTTTTTGTTGTGTTAGAACATTGACAGAGCTGGGAAAATATTCTGGAATGAGTAAAAGATCAACACTCACTTTTACTAAAATGTATTATTTTTAAACTTAGATTTACTTCACATTTTCAGAATGAGTAAAGAAACAAAATGAACCACAGAAGGAATTAAAGATTGATATTCTAACTTTACAATTTAACTTACTGATTTGAACCTACATAAAGTATTTCAATATTAAAGTACGGATAGTCAGGTCAGGGAATTGGTCACATTAAATTTGAACATTTACTTTCTATTAATTGAAGATCATGGTTAAATGAATGGTTTCCAATTTTCTCCTATGGTGTTTTGAGTCTTGTAACATTTCAGACATCACTCTAGAATGAAGGTTATATTTATGATTAACACACTTTCATATTACAGATATTATTTGGATGTTTTAAACATTACACACTCCTGGGTTTCTCTGGGTAAAAAATTCAAAATAATACATTGAAGATACACAGATTAACAGATTTTCTATGTTTTTCTAACACATTTGGGAAAGAACAGAGTTAAAAATAACAAAACCCTATTTTCTGTATCACACAGGCACACTATTACAGACATCACAACTCAGAACAAATTGCAACAAATACTATGATGATTTAGGAATATGTAGCTCTAATAAAAGCACAACATGATTTCTTATTTCTTTAAAAGGTTAATAAACAATATTGATGTCTTGCATTTCACACATTTCATCTTCATCTAACTTTATAAAAACTCTTATAAAACATCAAAATCTTACTTTCTGTTTGGCAAAATTATAACTCATTGCCTTTGGAAGTCTTAATCTACTGCTTACTGTTTTCCTTTCTGAAATACTTGCAAACTTCTTTCCTTTTTCATGTCTTTACAAAGTACCCAGTATTTCATTTCTCATTCATGTGAATAATACCAGGGTGTACACAAAGCTTAGCACACTAAATTTCAACTCAGAACTTTCCTTCAGTTTAATATGTAGGTCAACCAAAAAGACCTCCTGTTCATCTGAAGCCTTTTGAGAGACTGTCAAACGATAAAAAGGAGAATCAATTTTAAATACAATAATACAGACCATCCCTTGATGTCAGTGCCCAACACTGACATATATTCATCAAGTTCACCTGAGGCCTATGAACCAACTGAATCTAGTCTCTCACTTTTCTCATAATTTATTGATGGGTCAAATAAATAATAGTACGTTAATCTAATGACTGACAGAGATAAAATGGATTTCTTTCAAGATGATCTTCATACAGCCTTTTAGAAATAGATATAAATCTGTGATTTGAATATGGGAGAAATTAACAAAGTGGAAAGACTCAACAAAAGAGAGGAAATGGCTTGAGAAGTAGGAGGAATTCAGTACAGAAGAGGCAATCCTATGACATAATAAAATTTGGCAATGACATTTGAAATCAGAATTTGCATTTTCTTTAATATTATATACTTTGAAAGAAGTAAAAGTCAATTTCGATGTATTGGAATATATTTAGATGTTTCTAGTTTCCCCAATGTTGGCATGATTGGCTGGAAGAATTCTTGAAACTTCTTGGATAAACAAAGAGGGATTTGAAAGACCATTCTTAGGATTTCCATTATTTATGAGAATCGTGATGGGAAACTTGTCCTCATTTTCAAATACTAATTAATGCCTCAAATATCAACTTTTTAAAAAAGTGTGTAAATGATAAGCATTCTAGTATTAAAGATTATGTGATTCCTACGTGTAACATGGAGGACTCAGGGCAGATATTGATGTTTGTCTCTCACTGCTCTGATAAATTTCTTTTGTGGGGGTATTCATTCTCCTATCTTTAAATAAAAATTCATGCAGTTTCTTAAAGTTTTCATTTCACTCTCCATAATATAAAGTCACTTTGAGTCACCAAAATTCAGTCTATGCTCAGTAATTAAAAGTGAACTTCTTGATAGCTGCTTCTGGCTAAGACAGAATAACAGAAATAGAACTTACCTTCCCATCTGAAACAAACAAATAACTGGGAAAAATATATAAAAAAGTGATTTTTAAGATACTAGGCATCAGGCAATGAAGGACAGTGATATTTGAGACAAGAACAAACAAGGTAAGAGAAAATAATAAACCTCAATTCCTACTAACACCACATGCAAAGATTAACTCAAATTGGATTATGATTTAAATATACAAACTAAAATTATAAAACTTCTAGAAACAAAACTCACAAAAATCTTTGTGCACTTGAGTTGTGCAAAGTTTTCTTAGATACAATACCAAAACCAGGATCAAGGAAACATCAAATTGATAATTTGAACATGATCACAATTAACTTCTGTTCTTCAAAGACACTGTTAAAAGTGAAAAGACAAGCCACAGACAGGGAGACAATATTCGTATATCATATATGTGATAAAGGACTTGTGTCCAGAATACATAAAGAACTCTCAAAACTCAAGAAGATAACAAGCAACCTAAGTTAAAAAGAAATGGGTGAAAGATTTGAACAGACACTTTACCATGGTAGATATATAGATAGCAAATAAGATATGACAAAGAAGATATACAGACAGAGGCTAGGCTCATGAAAAGATGCTCAACAACATTTGTCATTAGGGAAATGCAAAATAAAACCACAATGAGATACCAGTATATACATATTAGAATAGACAACATTTACAAGACTGACAATACCAAGTGTTATGAATGAGGTGAAGCACTACTTATAGGAACGTAAATTGGTATAACTACTTTGGAAAACATTTTGGCAGTTTCCTAAAAAGTTAAACATACACTTTCTGTGTGATCCAGCCATTCTACTCTTAGATATTCCCCCCCCAAATTTAAGCATATGTCAATGCAGTGACTTGTAAACAGGTGTTCAGAGCATCTTTATTCATAACAGCCCCCAAATGGAAACAATCCAAATAGCCATCAATGGGTGAATGGATAAACAAAAGTGTGGTATACTCATGCAATGGAATACCACTTAGCAATAAAAAAGGAATAAACTGTTGCTACATGCAAAACATGAACAAGTTTCACTGAGTGAAAAAGACTAGACAAAAACAGAGTTCATATTGTATGATTCCATTCACATAAAATTCTAGAAAATGCAAAGTAATCTATTGTGACAAAAAGCAGAACAGACGTTGCCTAGGACCAAGAATGAAGGGATAACAAAGAGGCTTGAGAAAACTTTTGGAGTGATGGACATATTCATTATCTTGAGTGTAGTGATGGTTTCACTGGTATGTGCATATGTTAAAACTTAATAAATGATACATTTTACATATATGCAGTTGATTGGATGTCAATTATATCTTAATAAAACTGTTGAAACAAAAGGTGACCATTCTAAGCTGCGTTTCTGGTTTCCATTCACAATATTCTAAACATTCCATTTCCTTCAAATATATTCAGCACTTTTATTTCATTTAAGGAAATAAGATTCTATCTCAACACAGCTAGGGCTGATTGCCTTTGATGAAGAGGATGTAGTCAGCTTCTTTCTTTCTCACTCAATAGCTAATGTTTTTGACACTTTCATGGGTAGAACTGAGGAGAGGGAAGAGGTGTAATAAGTTCTAATATGATTGCCCCATTATGTAATGGATTGGCAATCTCTGGGTCTGGTAGAAATTTAAAGCTGACTTTTTCTCTCAAGGTATATTTCTCTAGGTTCTCTAGAGCTGAACTGTCCAATATGGTATTGGTCCAATTTGAAGCTACTGAGCACCTGAAATGTGGTTACTGTAAGAGTAAATACATGCTGATTTCAAAGGCTTAGTATGAAAATATAATGCAAAGTAGATCACTGATATTGTTTTTAATTTTGACTATGTTAAAATAAAAATAATTATATTTTAAGTTAGAAAAATGGGAAATAATTTAAGCTACTAAACATTATTAAAATTATTTTTACTTATTTCTTTTCCATTTTTTAAAATGTGGTGACTAAAAAGTTTAAAATTACATATATGGTTCACATTATAATTCTAATGGATAGTGCTACTTAAGAGAATCCTCTCTTAGGCCTCCTGATAATTTCCTTGGCACTAGCAGTGCTCTTCCTTCAGCTGGTTACTTGAAATACACGCTTGGTTTGTGCCACAAGGATACAACCCATCACACTTACTGCCAGAGTGCCAGAGTCCTTTCACAATGGAAGGCAGAAGACTCCAGGCTGACAGTCCCTCTGTGGTTCCTCATCTGGAACTGAGATTTATGAAGATGCACAACCCAGATTCTCCTTCAGGAAGGAAGGATTTAATCTCTCACATAGTGGGAGGGTTACCCTCAGCTATCAGCTCTCTTTGGGGATGTCTCACATATGGTCGCACTTCCTTCTATGGGCAGCCAGTGTGCAAAGACCGATTGACACGGGGACATAAAGGACCTGCCCCTCTTGTACTAACTCAGGTAAACTCTGAACAGCCGTTCAGCATTGAAGCTCAACTTCTCCCTCAGCCCTCCCTTCCATAGGTGTTGATCCCAACAGTACTCACTAAAACATTTTTCACAAGCTAGCCAATCTTTGTTCCAGGGTCTGCTTCCTGGGAAGGCAACACGTAATAGCATTAGAGAACATCGACTCATAAAAAACAAGGATAGGTTCTTTCCACAAAAAATTTGTTCACTCCGTTGATACTAATCCCTTTAGCTTTCTTGGTCCTGCCTCAAGCACCAGCCCACTAAGCCTCTCAATTACCAAAGACACACATCAAGCTCTCAAAGTAATCTCATTGAAATCCTGCTCATTAGGCTTGAGGTTAAAGGCAGACATTCTTTTCCTCCCAATTTAACTGGAAGTGAGATTCATAGCACAAGTCTCTCCAAAGGAATCCTCTTCAAAATTTCTCTCCCCATATTACTCTCTTGTCTTTTCCTTATCCCCCTTGTGAGTCAGTCACAGGTTCTTGGCCATGGCAATACAGTACTATTTTCTTCTTTATGCCTCAAAATAAACTGAGGCAAGAAAGGAAGAGGGAAGAGTTTAATTGAACATTCAGTTACTTGTATAAGGTCTGAGATTCCCAAGTTTTCTCTGCTTTAAAACATCAGAATACTATAAGCTCAGTAAAAATATCACACGACTAAGAGTTAAAGAAAATTTGTACTAATTCAAATTACTGTTTTAAATGATTTTTCAATACCACAAATAAACATAAATTATTTTTCAAAAATAATTCAGAATTTCTTTTTGTGATTGAATGCATTCCTAAATTTCTAACAAATACATCTGATTAAGACTAGGAGACAAGACAAATGCCCATCCTAATCCTTTTTCTATGTAGGAGCCATGTGTTAATGTGACACAATTTAACCCATAGATTTTTCTGAAATTCAAATAAAAGGAGTAGCTAGAATTAGTTGCAATCAAATTTTAAGTTACTACACTAGATGTCAACCTAGTATAAAAGGCAGAAATACTATCATCTACTTTAATATTGTATTCAATTTGCAAATAAGCTTTTATATTATTTTTATTAGAATTCTTTTTTCACAAAATCCTGAAAAGTATACAGGACAAGTGTTACCTCCATTAGTGGCCTCAGAAGGTTAAGTATCTTGCTCAAGGTCATATAACCTATAAGTGGAGGATGAATTTAGAATTCAGGTCTTTTCATTTACACATTACCTCCCATTTCATCCCCTACCTATGATTAAGCCTGTTTTTTCGATTAAGCATTCTTTCTCCCTCTCTCAGTTTTGGCTACACACATAAATTTTATCATACCATTTAGCATTTCATTTTATACTAACAGTAATTATTTTCTAATTGTTTAATATTGTTTAGATACTTTTCCCAAACAGGTTTATTATCTTTCTATTTTCCTTATTGTGAGAGAGCTAGCAAATTTAATAAAATCTTTGGAATATTTTGTAAATATTTTATTTCAACACAATTATATACCTACAATAATAAGCTTTAAAAAGCTATTGTGCATCTCCTATGATTCAATACCTACTCTATGAAATGATTATTATAAATCATTATGAGCAATGGAATGTACTTACTAAAATATTATTTTGTATCTAATTAAAATGGAACACTATTTTTAAAAATTGGATTTTATACTGAGCAACATTTTTAAAATTAGTATTAAGACTGGCCCTTCAATTTTAATACCACTACAAAGCTTTTGTGACATAGTAGTATGTCTCTCTGGTCTTTCCTCAATATATAAAACATAAGATTAGTTTTTAGGTTTGGATTTTTTATTTTGGTTTTAAATCAATTGAAAGACAACATTGATTTAAATTTCCTCATGTTCTATTTAAATAAATCACTGTATATGAAATAACAGGTCACTTGGATAAGTGTTCCAAGGTGAGAGGCAAAAGATAAGCCCTCCTGCTAGCAAGAAGAAGATTTAGAACAAAGCTTCTTAAGAATATTCTTTGGTATATGTTTTGGCATTTATTTTAAAAGCTATCCTTCCTTATATGGTAGGCCAAGAAAGAATGATAAAGTTACAACACAAGTTGGATTTATATGTAACATGATTTGTGAGGTCAACCATAAAAATACTGCTGACTTTCTAATGTAAAGATGACATTTTCTGACCCACTACCAGGAAAGTATGCACTTTAGTTTCTTTTAAAACTGATGATGATGGATTTGCAGTAACTGATCCATATTCTCTCAGAGGGTCCATCTTGAAAGTGTAGAAATGGTCTAGGTCAATGTGTATGTCTATGAAAGGAAAATGAAGCTAACAGGATTGAATCTCCACTATTGGCCTCACTAGCATGTTTCAAAAAAGTGAATCATTAGCCTCCGAAACCATATTAGCATTTTTATAATATTATTATTAGTAGTAATATTATTTTTACTATTTGGTGTAGAGGTAGATCAAAAAACTTCCTAGTTTTATGATCCAGCCTATTCCTTTACTTAATAATTATTATTGTACTAAACTCCATGAGAGAGATAAATAATGTGGACCTTGTTCTCTAGATACTTACATTTTCATTATTAAGCAATATATGCACACAATTTCAAATAGTATTTATAGAATAGTGGTTTTTTTGAAACTATGTTTGTGAATTCCAAGTCTATTGATCTATTTCCATTGGCTACAGCAGAATAAGGCCCCAAATCCTTGGGTAGCAACAGGTCCATAAAGCTGCTGACCAATAAACATCCATACTATACTCTTTATGCCTTTGTTGGATTGAAATACACATTCTTACTTCCTGAATTCCTACTTATCTTTCAGACCTTGTTTACATAGGATATCTATTGAAATCATCCCCAAATCCTCCAAGCAGAATTAATTAAAATCTGAGTTTGTTTCAACAACACCAGAGAGGTGCCATGATGAAATAGGAAAAGCACAGGCTGTGGTGTTGGATTGCTCTTGGTGATTCTGGTCCCTACTGCTTACCTGCTGTGCAACCTTAGACAACCATTTGCCCACATGAGCTTCAGCTTCTTGTATAAAATGGAACTAGCAATACCCATCTCACAGGATTTACTGAACTAACGTGTAAAACATGGAGCCCGGTACATGATAAAGTACACGATCATATAAAACATTATTATGTAATTATAATATATATATAAAATGTCTGGAATTTTAATAGGGGACAGTAATATTATTTTATAATAATAATGTTTAGGTCTCTATTTCCTTTATTATCCTTTATTAGTATATTTATATATTATCTTTTATTAATAGAATTAAAGATAGGAACTGTATCTTCCTCTTTTTATGTCCTTGGTTCAGCTAGGTCTCTCACTTACAGTAGGTATTCATTGAATGTTTGTGGAATTAATGGGCCAATAAATGAATGGCACAAAAGCTGCAATGATCATATATTTTGGTATACTGGGATGACTTGCCAGGATGTAATGCAGTAAGAGTATGTTGAAGAATAATGGGTGGGGAACACAGAGATGGAGGCTGAATTAGTAGCACTAGATTATGGGGACTCTGGTGGTATGGGGAGGGAACATAGGTTCTTTGTGGGACAATAGTGGTTAGACTGTTCCCCTTGTTCTTAGTATTTTGGTGACTATGTCTGTTTTGTTCACTGTTGTATAATAGATAGTTGTATAATAGATACAATATTTATTTTAAATGATAATTTAATTCTGTTAATAAAGGATAATAATAAATACACTAATAAAGGCTAATAAAGGAAATAGAGACCTAAACATTATTATTATTATTATAAAATAGTACATGCACTGCAATTACAGGCATGAATTAGTACTAAGATGATAAGGCAGTATGGGTGAGTAGAAACATCCCTGAGGCTACAGGACACACATGTGATCCTTGCCAAGACTGAGGCACCCACTGAGATCCAACCAGGCCAATGTTCTTTTTCTCACTCCTGTTCCTTCCCATCCTTGATCAGATAAGGAAGCACTCAATGTCCTGGCCACTGGCAGGCAGCCTTTATCTAAGAGGACTGGATGTGCTTCTTCAGTCTGTCTGAGTTTATGACTCTGGCTGATATTAGGCAAGTTATTTATTATCTGCCTTATTTTCCCCATCTGTAAAATAGGGATAATAACATTCCTGACCTGGTAGAATTGCTGTGAGGATTAAATGAGGTCAACCATGCAAGACATTTAGCATTCAGTAAGGATTTGGTACACAACAAGCATAGAAATGTTACCTATCACCAAAATTAGTAAAGACCATTCCTGTCCAGGAAAAAGATCCTATTTTATTCCTACCTCTAGAACTAGAAACTTATTTCTTAATCATATGACTACACTGAATTAGTAATCAGGGCACAGGTGTTCTACTTTGCCTCAGTCACTAACTTGTTAAGGGACTTTGACTAGGTCACTCAGCCTCTCTGGGTTTGGGGTTCCTCATTTGTGAAATAGTGCGCTAACTAAGTGGTCTCTGTGGTCCCTTCTCACACTGTTTATAGCCCAATGTGCTGGTAAGGGCGAGTATGCAAAGAAGATCAGTCCTGCCTATGCAAGGTACTGACCTTTTGTAAGAGCACTGATCTATAGAGGGGTGAGACAGAAATGAGAATTCACAAAATTAAGAAAAGGAGAAATGGAAAGTGGAAGTAGAGAGCACAATGTGACCATAAAGCAATGAGCTATCAAGACTTAACAGACTGGGATACTAAGTCAAGGTAAAAACTTATAAGGCAGAGGACGTATATCTATGTGTGAAGACAAAAGGAAGATATCAATTTTTAAAGTGGTTAAAATGCATACCTTTCATATCTGTTAACTTCTAAAATTAGTCTAATTATTACTTGTTTTTCTATCATTTTCATCAACTAAGAATTGTTTTTTATTAACTCAAGTAGTCACTCTTTTCAGAATTTTTCTCACTTTGTTGTATCATTTCAGAAAGCCCAGTCAATAAGCTGTGAATTTTGTTGCCAGCTTAAGCAAGTTAACTTAAAACTAAAAGTGGAATTTAATGCTAACTGTCTTCAGTGCTATTTTTTTTGTTCCATAGAACCATAGTACAACCAGAAGAATTTTTATTAAACAAAGTAAAAATAACCCATGATCTTCTAGCTGTCTGTACTGCTATGCACTTTAAACATAATGATATACTTGCCCATTTTAGCTGAACTAAGGATGCTGTAATTACTGAGGCATAAGATAAGAAAGGAAACTGGAGAATGAGTCAAAGGAAGGAAAATGTAGGTAATAGTTTAAAAATGAGGATACATATAACATACCATGCTCCGGCTGAGACACAAAGGTGTTTTAACCAAAGGGAAGATGCTAAAAAGACTTGGTAGCATTGGAATGCAATGATTTACCATTATAGGTAGGTCCAAAATCTCTAACAAAATAAACATTTTGTATATAATAATACCATTAAGACAATTCAAAACCATTAGAAAATAAATATAAAGGGACATGTTTCAATTATATTAAAACACATTGTCCCTGAATATCAATGTTACAGTTATTGTTTTATGACAATAACTTTGACAATTACTAACACATGTATCCAATCTAACAGACTGAAATTACTTTTTTATATTATCACATATCAAGAGAGGCAGATGATAGACAGATTAACATAGACCTTACTATGTGCCAGGCACTTCATTAATTGACATAAATTACATCATTTAATTCTCATAAAAAAATCTACAAAGTAATCATCTCCATCTTACAGACAACGCAACTAAGACTCAGAATAATCAAGCCATTTTCCAAAAGTTACATACTTAGTGGCATAGCAGAGATTTAAACTCAGGCTTGCCATTATTGAAAAAAACATAATTTCAGGGAGAGAACAAGAGAAAACACACTAGAGAATAATCATTTGTTAAAAATTCCAATTCAGGACACTTTAGCAATGTGAGAAACAGAAATCATGGGAAAAGATAAAAAACTGACTGGAAAAATTTCAAATAACAGAAATTTAGAAGAAAAAAATCATGTTATTTTAAATCAAGGCCCTCTTGGTTACTGTATATATATTGCCTTCATCTGATGCTACAACTAGTGGCTCTCAAATTTCAGCTGCAACCGAATGACCAGGAGGGCTATTAAAAGAGACTGCTGGGCTTCTCCTCATGTGGTTCAGATACAGTGCCTCTGGGGAAAGAGCCTGAGAATATGCATTTCAAACAAGTTTCCACGTGATGTTCATGCTGCTGGTACAGGGACCTCACTTTGAGAAACCATTGCGCAAGGTATTAAATCTGGAACATCCACTTAAAATAGAGTACTTAAAAGCTCCATGACGTAATTTAAAGCAGTAGTGACTTTGCAAAATAAATCATTCAACACAGAAATTTAAAAAGAATAAAAATATATAAAATTTTTTAGAAAAATTAATGAAATGCTTTGAAACCCGTCTTTCATATCCATTCAATATTGCTCAGAAAGTCATTTCTGTAATTGATTTTTAAAGTTAAAATACCAAGCAGAATAAAGGATATGGAATTGTATTGCAGATTTTCTTTCTTTTAATTTACCTTGCTTAAGTACTGTAGATTCAGGCATTAAAGAGGAACGGTGTTCACTGATTACAGGGATTCAGACTTTACATGAGAAAATAGAAATCATGCACAACTGTCACTCATTGGAGCCATGTGGGAGTAGGCCTTTATATACAAAATTAGATTATACTGCTTGAAATATCTTCATATAATCATATAAATTATAAAATTCCTGGTTTATTTCATGCCTGTTCAAGGCCAGTTTTAAAAGGAAAAGAGCTTCAACAAATTTAAAAGAATAGAAAACATATAATGTCAGCTCTCAGATCACAATGGAATTCAACTAGAAATCAATAACAGAAAAATAACTGGAAAATCTCAAAATATGTGAAGATTAAACAACACACTTCTAAATAACATGTGGGTCAAAGAAGAATTATCAAGAGAAATTTTTAAATGTTTTGAACTAAATGAAAATGAAAACACAACTTATCAAAATTTGTGAGATACAGAGAAAGCAGTGCTTACAGGGAAATTTATAGCATTGAGTGCATATATTAGAAAAGAAGAAAGATCTAAAATAAACAATCTAAGTTTTCACCTTAAGACACTAGGAAAAAAAAGAGTGAATTAAATGCAAAGTAAGCAGAAGAAAAGAAATAAGAAGAATTAGAGCAGAAATCAATAAATTGAAAACAGCAAACCAATAGAGAAAATCAGTGAACCAAAAGCTGGTTCTTTAAAAAAAAAATCAATAAAATTAATAAGACTTCAGCCAGGCTAACTAAGAAAAAAAGAGAGAGGACACAAATTTCTAATATCAGAAATGAAGAGGGGACATCACTGCAGATTCCACGCAAATTAAAAGAATAAAGGAATACTATGAACAACTTCAATTTGATAATCTACAAATTTGATAACCTAGATAAAATGGACTAATTCCTTGAAAGACACAAGCTGCCAAAACTCACACAAGAAGAAATAGACTATCTAAATAGCCTTATCCATAAAAGACATTGAATAAATAATTAATGTTTTTCCAAAACAGAAAGCACTTGGCCCAGATGGATTCACTGGTAAATTCTACCAAACATTTAAGGAAGAAATTATACGAATTCCCTTCAATCCATCTCAAAGGATAGAAGCAGAGGGAATACTTTCTTATTCCATGAGGCCAATGCTACCCTAATACCAAACCCAGACAAATACATTACAAGAAAAGAAAGCTAAAGACCGATATCTCTCATAAACATAGATGCAAAAATCCTCAACAAAATATCAGCAAATAAAATTCAACAATGTATTAAAAAAATTATAAACACAACAAAATGCTATTTATCCCAAGTATGCAAGGCTGTTTCAACATCTAAAATCAATTAATATAATCCATCACATCAACAGGCTAAAAAAGAAAAATCACATGATCATATTAATAGATGCAGGAAAGCATTTGACAAAATTTAACACTCGCTCATAATAAAAACTCTCAGGAAATTAGGAATAGAGAACTTGCTGACCTTGATAAAGAATACTTACAAAAAACTTACAGCTAACATCATACTTAATGGTGAGAAACTTAAAGCCTTCTCTCTAAATCAGATACCAGGCAAGGATGTCCCCTCTCACCACTTCTTTTCAAAATTGTACTGTAAGATCTAGCTAACAGAATAAAACAAGAAAAGGAAATAAAAGGTAAACATATTGGGAAAGAAGAAATAAAATTGTTTTTGTTCACAGAAGACATGATCATTTATGTAAAAAATCCCAAAGAATGAAAAAAAACTCCTAGAACTAACAAGCAATTATAAAGAGGTTGCAGGACACAAGGTAAATATACAAAAGTCAATCACTTTCCTATATACCAACAATAAACAAATGGAATTGGAAATTTAAAATACAATACTACAGGGCCAGCCCTGTGGCCTAATGGTTAAGTTCGGCACACTCCCCTTTGGTGGCCTGGGGTCGGTTCCCAGGTGTGGACCTACACCACTCTTCAGTGGCCATGCTGTGGTAGCAACCCACATACAAAACAGAAGATTGGCACAGATGTTAGCTCAGGGCAAATCTTCCTCAAGCAAAAAGGGGAAGATTGGCAACAGATGTTAGCTCAGGGTCAATTTTCTTCAGCAAAAAAATAAATAAATAAAATAAAATAAAAATAAAATACAATACCACTTACATTAGTACCACCCAAAATGAAATACTTAGGTATAAGTCTAACAAAATACATGTACGAGATCTACATGAGGGAAACTATAAAACTCTGATGAATGAAATCAAAGAACTAAATAAATGGAGAGATATCCATGTTCATGGACAGGAAGACTCAACATTATCAAGATGTCAATTCTTCACAACTTGATCTATAGATTTAATACAATCTAAATCAAAATCCCACCAAGTTATTTGTGGATATCAATAAACTAATTCTAAAGTTCATATGGAGAGGCAAAAGACTCAGAATAGCCAACTCATTATTGAAGGAGAAGAACAAAGTTGGAGGACTAACACTACTTGACATCAAGACTTACAACAAACCTGCAGTAATCAAGACAGTGTGATATTAGTGAAAGCATAGACAAATAGATCAATGGAATAGAACAGAGAGCTGAGAAACAAATCCATATAAATACAGTCAACTTATCTTTGACAAAGGAGCAAAGGCAATACAATGGAGCAAAGATAGTCTTTTCAACAAACAGTGCTGGAACAACAGGACAGTCACATGCAAAAAAATAAATCAAGACAGAGATCACACACACTTCACAAAAATTAACTCATAGACCTAAATGTGAAATGCAAAACTACAAAACTCCTAGAAAATAACATAGTAGAAAACCTACATGACCTTGGGGGTGACAATGACTTTTTAGATACAACACCAAAGACACAATCCATGAAAGAAATACTTGATAAGCTGGACTTCATTAAAGTAAGAAACCTTACAAAAGACAATGTCAAGAGAATAAGAAAACAAGCCACAGGCTGGGAGAAAATATTTGAAAAAGACACATCTGATAAAGGACTGTTATCCAAATTATACAAAAAATTCCTAAAACTAAACAATAAGAAAACAAACAAACTAATTAAAAAATAGGCCAAAGATCTTAACCTCACCAACAAAGACACATAGATGGCAAATAAGCATACGAAAAGATACTCCACATCATATGTCATAGGAAAATGCAAATTAAAACAATGAGAATGACCAGAATCAGAACACTGACAATACCAAATGGTGGTGAGGACTTTGGAAGACAGTTTGGCAGTTTCTTAGAAAACTAAACATACTGTTACCATACAATGCACCAATTGCGCTCCTTGGTATTTATCCAAAGGAGTTGAAATCTCATGTCCACACAAAAACCTGCACACGGATATTTATAGCATCTTTATTCATAACTGTCAAAATTTGGAAGCAACTGTGATGTCTTTCAGTAGGTGAATGGATAAACTGTGGTACATACAGACAATAGAATATTAATAAGCACTAAAAAGAAATGAGATATCAAGCCATGAAAAGACACAGAGGAACCTTACATGCATATTACTAAGCGAGAGAAGCTAATCCAAAAAGGCTACAAATTGTATGATTCCAACTATATAACATTTTGGAAAAGGCAAAACTATGAAGACAGTAAAAAGATCAGTGGTTGCCAGGGATTTGGTGTTCGGGAAGGAATGAATAGGCAGAACACAGAGGATTTTTAAAGCAGTGAAACTAGATACTATAGTATCTGTCTGATACTGTAATGAAGGATAAATGTCATTATGCATTTGCCCAAACCCATAGAATGTACAACACCAAGAGTGAGCCCTAGAATAAACCATGGACTTTGGGTGATTATGATGTGGCAATGTAAGCTCATCAGCTGTAACAAATGTACCACTCTAGTGGGGGATATTGATAATGGTGGGGAGGCTATGCATGAGTGAGAGCAAGGGGTTTATGAAAAATCTCTGTACCTTCTGCTCAATTTTGCTGTGAACCTAAAACTCATCTAAAAAATGTCTTTAAAAAAGTTAAAAAATTAAATAAAAAGGAAAGGAGAAGAAAAGGAAGAAGGAAAAGGAGAAGGAGAAAAGAAGTTACTGAAGTTGTCTAATATTATTTTCAGCAATGTGTTAGCAGGCTCCAGTGGTCTCTACTCAGGAGACCTCTGGACACATCTCTTTTTTATCCGGCTTATCCCTGCTCTGTGGCTCACCCCTTCATCTTCTATTTATCAACTAATGAGAATAGTCTCCACTATAAAAGTCCAATCCTCTTCTGGTGTTTTCTCTCAACATTTCAGGGATATTAAAACAAAATTAATAAGTGACAAATAACCTCTATTTAATTTTGATTTGTTGAATTTTATAAATGGGCTTTGGGACAACTAAGACAACTAAATCACTGAGGCTTCCCTTCAACCCTTTTCCCCAAGCAGAGCACAGAGAGAATTCCTTGGGTGAGACCTTCATCTCAGGGTTACAAAACCTCTTTCCTTATGTACTCTGGCTGGAGTCTCCTATTTGTTTCAAACCAGAGACTGACTACTACTGAAGAAATGGTCTCATGGAGAATGAGAGCTCATTTTCTGAGTACATTTTCTAAGTGGCTTTAAATCTGCATGGTCTCCTTATATATGCAGATTACACGTTGAAGGGCTTATAGTTAAATCATTTTCAGATCATATCTTGATAAGGATTAGTTCTTGAAGAATGGAAAAGTAGGATAAAGGATATAAGAGGTAGAATAAGAAAGAGTAATCAAAGAAAGAGTAATCATTTTAAACTCAACTCTGTATACTAGATACTGGTAGGCACTTTAACTTTCTTAATAACTTAGAAAATTGAGATCAAGGCACTGGATGGCTAGAATATCATATAGCCAAAATCTCTGATTCCCAGAATCTGATTTTTCGACTAAATGAAGTAAAAGTCTAGAAAAATCCCAAAGACAACTCCTAAATTGAATGCTTAAAATTATCTACCTCACTAGTATCTGCTTTAGATAAACATTATAAAACAGCTTTTCATTTGCAACAATAATATACCTAACGGTTAGCATTATCTATCTCCCCTACCTTCCAAATTATAAAGAAAATGTCTTTGATAATTTTTGATCTACTTTTTTTTCTGAAGAAAATATGCTTTTACATTTAATGTGTGATTCAGGCTACTTTTTCTTTAAAATAATTAGAAATGCATAGATAAATAATTTAATAGTATTAGCACTTTGGGCTTTCAAGGACAGTAATTTGGATCAAATATTAATCCCTGAATTCTATTTGAAGGTTTGCAGGCTTCATTACAAAAAAAAAAAAGAAAACAAAAACAAAACATCTTTTTTTGTTTCTTTTGTCAGTATCTTCTTTGCACATACTTAATAATAGAAAACCCGTTTTCATATTCACAAACTGCTTTTCCTCCTTTAAATGGACATATAATAGGTAACATGAAATTAATGTCATTGGATGAACAGCAAAATTATTTTTCTGCTAATCTGCTGCTTTATAACCTTCTTTATACTTGGCATTAAGACTTTTCATCCCACTTAGACCAGCTTAAGTCTTCTTCTTCAATCAACCTGCCCCTGACTCACCATTTCTGGCTATGAAGTCCCCCAACATACTGTTCTCTCTGAATAGAAGTTTCTTGCTACACCTAAGAAAGAGTATCTTTTCCCTCTTTTTAGACTTTCTTCAAGACTTTTATTCCATTAAATCTTTCTAATCTCATCCCATTTTATTCCTCGTTTGTTTTTTAATGAAAGTCAAGGGACTTTCATTAAAAGTTAAGAAGGTAAAATAAATACAAGGCAGACTCAAGCGGCCATCCTTAGTACCATCCTGAACAGTACCATAGACAAACAAGCCAAGACTTGCAGTCATTTGACACCATTCAAGAGATTACCTGATACACCCGAGTACTGAAGCAAAGCCACCACTTCATTCTATACTGGTGGATGTGGGTCTTCCATTCTGTGCCCGAGAGTGTGAAATCCCAATCCAACTTCCCTCATACAAGCACCTGCTTCCTTCTTTCGGTGGGTATAATACTCAAGGAGTATTATATGGAAAAGAAAGTCAAACACAAGTTTTGGGTGGAACCCCAGATTTATGTTATGAAATACACTATACAAGGTTAAGACTTAGAATATCTTGAAGAATTAAGTTAATATTTCCCCAAGTCTCTTCCTCTCAAATGATATTCATAGGATCTTAATAATATAATTAAAATTAGTAGGTAAAGGGGTAGTTGTTAAAGGATTTTGAACTGAGAAATAAAACAAGAGTTGTTCTGATTTGACAGCTAGAAGAGAGTATTGTGATGGTCAAATGATTGATCATGAAGGCCTGAACTTGGTCTTAGAACTAAATAAGAAAGAACATGGATTCTAGAGATATCATTAGAGATGAAAGCATTAAGATTTGAAAACTTTTTGCTCTGATGGGGATAAAGGATGGAGAAAGGGGACCAGAAAGAACAAGGATTCTAGCATAAGTGACTAGGAAAGATTAATATCCTTAACAGAAAAAAACATCTAAAAAGAGTGGGTGTGTTACATGTGTATTTTGGAAGGTGGGTGGTCAGCACAGGGCTATGAATCTGGTTATGTTTTATATATGTCGAATTTGAGTAGATATGAAGATAACAAGAAAAGATGGTTAGCAAAGAGTCAGAAATGCAGGACTGGAAAAAGCCAAGACTGACTGAAGAGACATTAGCACAGAGAAGATATTTTAGACTACATGAATGGATACAATAAAAATGATAAAGATATAAAGAGAGAATAAGACCAAGCATAAAATCTCAGTGAGTGACTAAAATTACGAAGCAGAGAGAGGAGGAAGTCAAATGCTGTTTATCACTCAGCAATAATATCAATGGATCATCTACTTCACCAAGATGGCAGAATAAGTGTTAGTACTTGATAATTTATAACAACACTATTTATTATTCCATTTCTCTTATCTTAATAAAAAAATATTACCATTTTTCAAACATTGCCAGTATTGCAATTCATCCTCTATCCATGCATAAGATATTTACTCATCGATATAAGGTAACGTGTTAGGTGTTGGGAGATACATAGATTAATACCACATAGTACCTGTCTTCAAGGAACTTATCATGAAGAGTGGTCAAATATTTCTACTACATATTTATGAAGCACAATACTCATTCAAATTAAGGTAACTACAACTTAAACTCTTTTTCACCAATAACTTACCTTTGAATAGGACTTCTAACATTTTTATGTACAAATTTTCACATTTATCATCTCATTTGATCTTTATAACAATCTTCCTAAGAAAGACAGGCAAGTGTCTCCCCATCTGACAGCTTCTTCTGGCCTATCCAGCCACATCTATCATCTCTTAAGAGATCTGTCAGCAGTGGCAGAGTGTTGGTGATGGGAAATCTGGTGCAACTCCCTTCTTCTTAGGGAGCGCTGAAAACCTGTGGCTTCCTTAGAAAGGTTTCTCCTATCACTAAAGGTCAAGCCTTTTCCTCAAATCCTGGTCATCAGAGATGCATGCACTTTCCCCTAGATTCTGTTTGTAGTTTTGTCGATTCAAAATTATATAATATAGAAGTATATTTTAATATTTATTTTCTGCATATAAAGGTGACAAATTCATTATATAACATCTGAGACTACAAAATAGTAATAAGAAAAAACATCAATCACAGTTACTACTTTAAGATTCTATTAAGATTCTGGTGTTCTCTATATCTAGAGCTAGGTCTATACTTATATCTACATCTATCTATATCTAATGATGTCATATTTTTGTATTCAAATTTGTATTCTGCTTTTATCACATTATTTTATTACTTAATAAAATCATTTTTCCCTGTGATAATATTCAATTCCGTTCTATAGATGGAACATAATTTACCTTACCATTCCTTATAGGAGGATTACACTTGAAAGTTTTGCCTGGGAAAAGTTGAGCATAATGTTTATCCATATGAGTCTCATTTCTATAGTACTCCACGAAAATAAAAAGACCTTTAAATAAAAAATAGGTGGAAAAGCAGTGAAGAGAAAATCCACAGCACTATGTAATCCCATTAACTCTGAACTTAACCTACTCACATCTTTATTAGTGACTTGGATAAACGTGTCTGTGGGGTATGCTGATAAACTGTGCAGATGGCATGAAACTGGGAGAAACAATAAACATGTTGGATGATGAAATCATAATCCAAAAGGATTAGACAGGTTGAAATGATGGGCTAAAAGAAAGAAGAGTACATTTTTAAAAGGATGAATATAAATTTCCATGCTTGAGTTAGGGTGGCTTGAAGGGTGATTTTCATTTAAACTAGACAGATCAAACATGGAGTCTGTTCAGTTCCCTGCTCTATAACTTAAGAAGGATATTTCAAATGGTCGCCTTTTCATAGAGAGTGCTCATGTTGCAAAAAGTCTCAAAATATAACACATAAAGGAAAGTTGAAGATATTAAGGATATTTGGCCAGGAGACAATGATAGTTAATTCTAGAAATTAACTCAACAGCTGTATTAAAATATGTGGAGGGATTTAGGTAAATTAATTTGACTTAACCTAATAGACTTATTTTGTGTTTCGTGAAAGCAAAATTAGGACCTAAATAGGTTCTGGTACCAATTCCAATGTGTGTTGGCAGGAGGAAATTCCCCCATACCAACTACCAATTCTCAGGAGAACAGCTGGGTGCCCTACAATTCAACTCAATTCTGACGCTATCTACCTGGAGATAGCATTAGATTCCACAGGTTAAGGGCTCAGTCCCACAAGACTGTCCTCCACTTCAGATGCCAATTTTAAGGCCCAGTGACCTGTGCTTCCGACCCAACTGGCTACAAATCGGAGATGCCAACCACTCCCTGCAACTGAGGATGTCAATCGCAAGTCCAGGTTGTTATCTGTCCTTCTGACAGACTGGCTATAAATCAGAGGTTCCCACAACCCCCACCCTGGGTTCAAGTAATTTGCTAGAAGAGCTCACAGAACTCAGGAAACCCTTTTACTCCCCAGATTACCAATTTATTACAAAGGATACAAATAAACAGAGGGATGAAAGATACATGTGGCGAGGTCCCAAAGGAGCTTCTGTCCTCACAGAGCTTGGGGCCTAGCATTGTGGCACGTGGAAGTGTTCTGGTTCTCCAACTTGGAAGCTCTCCCAACCCTTTCCTTTTGGGTTTTTATGGAGGCTTCATTACACTGGCATGATTGATTAACTCATTGGTCATTGGTGATTGATTCAACCTCTAACCCCTCTCCCCTCCCTGGAAATCGCAGGAAGTGGGACTGAATAGTTATAACCCTCTATTCATGGTTGGCTCCCCTGGCAACCAGCCTCCATCTTAGGTGCTTTCCAAAAGTCACTTTCATTAACATAAACCCAGTTAAGGTGAAACAGGTTTGTTATGAATAACAAGACACCCATTTCACTTTTTTTTTTTTTTTGTGAAGAAGATCAGCCCTGAGATAACATCCATGCTAATCCTCCTCCTTTTTTTGCTGAGGAAGACTGGCTCTGAGCTAACATCTATTGCCAATCCTCCTCCTTTTGTTCCCCAAAGCCCCAGTAGATAGTTGTATGTCACAGCTGCACATCCTTCTAGTTGCTGTATGTGGGACACAGCCTCAGCAGGGCCGGAGAAGAGGTGCGTCGGTGCGCGCCTGGGATCTGAACCCGGGCGGCCAGCAGCAGAGCACGCGCACTTAACCGCTAAGCCACGGGGCCGGGCCCCCATTTCACTTTTATGGCTCTAAAGCATTTTCAGGAACTGAAGACAAGCAACCAAATATTATAACAAAAGATGCTCCCGTTCTTCTTATTGCTCAGGAAATTCCAAGGGTTTTGGGAACTGTGAGCCAGGAACTGTGGATGAAGACCAAATATATATGAGAAATATATTTTGGTTATCTGAATGACCAAATATATATATATTTCTTATACATCACAATATTGCAGGACCAAAGAATGAGAGAGATGAAAAGATTAATTTTGGCTCAATACAAGGAATTTGGCTCAATTTGTAACAATATATAAAAATAATAACAATATAAAACAGTTTAACATATCTAAAAATAGAATGGGCTGCCTCAATCTATCTCTGGAGTTTAAGAATTTTCAGTCTTCGGAGCTGTTCGAGGAAAAATTAGATAACTATATAATCATCTACATTCTTCTCCTGCACAGTCTCATCTACTCACATTGCTTAAATGGCCACTATTGATGATTCTAAATATTGATTTCAAGTCTCATCTGTATCCTAAATTCTAGACACACAATTGCACCACTCTCTTTGTTGTGTCTATATCTGTGGTTCTTAACGGGGGGTGATTTCGTCCCTGCCTCAGAGAACACTTGGAAATGTCTGGAGACATTTTTGGTTGGCACAATTGAGAGGGGTGTTATTTGCATCTAGTGGGTAGAGGCTAGGGATATTGCTAAAACATCCTACAAGGCACAAGGAGTAGTCCCCTCACAACGAAGAATTATCCAGCCCCAAATGTCAATAGTACCAAGGTTAAGAAACACTGTTCTACATGCCTGTCCAACAGGTAACAATCTCAGCATGACTAACTCTAAACTCATTGTCTCCACTCCACTGTCCTACTTTCCCCTTAAAATCCGAAGTGTCCTCTCAATAAAGCTTAGTTGCTATTCCCTATTATGATTAATGGCATCATTAGCTACCCACTCACATGAGCTAGAAATCTCAGAGTCATCCTTAACTCCTCACTTTCTCTCACCTATTGATCTACTTCTAAAATTGCTCCTTCTTTCCATCAGTACTGCCACTGACTTAGCTCAGTTTCACACTTTATCCCAACAAGATTTTTTTCTAATTCATCCTTCATATTGTTGCCAGGATTATCTTTTTGAAACACAAATGCAATAGTCCTATTATCCCATGCAGAAACCACAGGTAAGTCTCCGGTGTCCAGTGAATAAAATTTCAAACTTTGAATTGACATGGAAGGTGCTCAATAGTCTGGCCCCAAGTTCTCTCAACAGTTTCAGCCCATACCACAACCTCCTCCCCTTGGATGCTAGGTTGTAACACTTTTAATGTCCTTTTTAAATACTGAGATTCCATAGCTCTAATATTTTTCACTTATGGATGGAAGACACAGCAATGTTCACATTAAATATGTCCCACTGTATCACTAACTTTATATGAACATCTATTACCTTGTTTCTGATAAGGTTTTGAGTAGACCTTCTTAGAGAGAAAATATCCAGAACAGGAAATGTAAAATGGTCCCCTCCCTACTATAGTGATTATAGCTGTTTTATATGTTTGGAAGCAAAAGAAAGACACTAGCAGCTATTTATGGTTTGCTCTGTGATATTTTTTAAATATTTACATTTTACGAATAAATACTTCCAAAGATCAGGAATCCAAAATGCCAGCACATGTTATATTCTCCCACTGGAGGAGTGAGAGGATCGTTGTGTATGTTACATTTTCTTTTTATGGAGTATTAAAATTTCTTCAGGGAAGGTTAAAAATATAATAGTCCTATGAGGGTAGCACTGAAAGGAAAACAAATATTTGACTACCTAATGCATGCAGCCAGGGTGAGATGATTGGACGTACAGACGGTTTAATGTTAAACATGAAGCTAAGGGAGATTTTCATAAAATATATTCAAGTATGCACTGCATTGAAATATATTAAAGGTACACAACTCTCAAAATCTCTTACTATGGTGGATTAAGAGGCATGTGTTTGGGTGCACAAAACAGTGCACCCGAACCCTTTATATTTGCCTTTGAAATTTGGACTCATTTATACTGTCACACATATGTTCACAGTCTCCTCTGTGTTGAAGCTGAATCCTTCCTAAGGAGACCATGCTGCTGGCAGCCAAGAACAGAGTTAGGTGTTCCAGGGAAGCAAGTCTGGAGTTACAGCCAAGTCTCCCCAAAGCAGAGAGTTCTCTAAATAATAAAGAGTTGCCTGTGATGGCAAAAGTCTTCTTGCAGGTGCAGATGCCTGTATTTTGGAACGCAAATATACCCTTTCAGTTGCTGCCCCCATCCCACCACCATCACCTTATTTACACAGTGTTCTAATTTTATTGGAGTTCTTTACTCAGGGATCTCTTTACTCCAAACTGTTCCAGGTGTGGGATGGAGCAGACATGCAGAGAAGACAGGGGATGGTGTTGTATAGAAATAAAAACAAAATAATAAAATAAAAATGAGGTGGGGGATAAAGGCCCTTCTGCTACTTCCCAGGCCTTAATCTTGCCTTTAGCCATATAATTTGATGTATTCCATTCAGATTTAATACCTGAAAATGAGCCTTCATGTATACATTGCTGATATTTTGGGTAGTAAGTAGACTACTCTATCAAAATGAAGCTTCAGACATCAATTAAGATATTTGTGTCATCACTGAAGTCTGTTAAAGAAAGCATATTTCCTGGAGTTTTATTGGCTGAAATTCTTTTATTTCTATGAGTCTCCTGCATTTCACATTTACCTTTGTAATAAACTAGTTTTAATATAATTTAATTTGTTATCAGATCCTAAGAAGCCATTACACAACCACATTTTGGAACACTTCATTCTCCACAGGCCATACAGGAAATTTCCTCCTCAACAATACTTTTTATAATAAAACCCAAATCAGTAATTGATCTGTTTAAGTAGAGTTTTAGGCAAAATTAAGCAGAGTAATTTCTCAAGCTCTGCAGTTTGCTTATCAGTGGTAAATGAAAGTTAAAAATTGCAGAGCAATTTGCAAAGCATCATTTTCCGATTTCTAGCCTAATAATTATATAAACCTAGATTTTTCATAATAATCTCAATGTTATATTGATCATCAAATCAGACAAATAGTATCCTTTTCTTATTGGTGGAGTTTTTCATATCTTACAAACTCAATACATTACTTCTTTGGCCATTTGTAGTTTGCCCAATCTTCAGTACTGACAAAGGCTAGGGTGACTCTCCACTTTTATTTTACAGAAACATTTCACCACGGAACAGTGAAATAATTTTAAAATATATTCACAAAGCTGAAAAAGATGTATTCTAAAAAATATAATGATAGATACGAAAAGCGTCTCTGAAATTGACCTTTGAAATCATAAACATACATCAGAATAATTTGTTGCAATGAATTTTACCCAATTTTAATAAATGGGTACAAATTTGACAAAGCTAGTCTGTAATGAATCTAATTTCCTGTATATGAAATATCCATATAAGAAGCTCCATTTGACATTGGCTAGAAGATTCCGTGTAGAAAGTGGCAATCAATGAGACTCTAGCAACCTTACCAAACTGAAAAACCCATAAGCATGCCAGAATAGAAGGTACCTTGCAAAATAATAGTGAAAAAAAAAAAAACATGGAAATTTTGGTAATTAGAACTGGGTGGTACAAAACTAGGGTGAAATTACTGAAGATGACATATGAAAAGAACAGAGATAGGTTAAATTTCCAAGCTAAAGGACAGAAGAGGTCCTTACTTTGACAAAAAGTCATTTCTCAGGAACCAGGTGAAATGATGAGCATGATCATTTAGTTAGACAATCCTGGTTTTGGGTTTTTTTTTCCCAGTGTATTCATAAATACTACCTACCATCAGGATTGTCATCAGGATTCAATACACAACAAATGGGTGGTAATGTTATTGTCACTGTTACATACATACCTCAAGGGCAAGGTTTACTCTTTTGCATTATTTATAAACCCACTTAATGTTTGGCACAAAGCTCTGCATATGAATACTACATGCCTAAAGGATAGGTGTTTGAAATTTACACACAAAATCATGAATATATAAAATCATACTGTAAAGTGCCTTTTTAGGATTCAGTCACCATTTTTTTATTTTCTGAATGTGGCTGGTCAAAAGTGGAAGGTGAGAAGGCAAGTGGAGAAGGTCAAGAAGTGACAGCTGAAAAAGAATTTAGATAAAACCAAAACCAGAGAAAATGATTTGAAAAGCTAGAAATAAGAAGGGAGGGAGGCCTGGAAAAGCCACTCTGACAGCTACCTGCATGTGAAGCATGCAGTGCCCTGCTCTGGACCCTCTGCACAAGGAAATCACCCGGAGTGCACAGGATAGGGAAGTAACTTGTCTATGATGTTTGCTGAGGAAGATTTTGATAATAACCTTCTAGTATCTAAATGACATGTATTAAAAGGACAGTGACCAGCTTTTCTCAGTCTCCACTAAGATCAAGCAAGAACACGTGGGCTTACATAGAAGCAGGAGAGATTTCGGAAAGGGTTTAACTAAGAATTTCACAACAATGCAGGTAAATGCACATAGTAATAGATTAGCAAGAGAAGTTATAACATAGCTTCTTTGAAAGCGCTTTGAGATTGTAGAGATTCTCGTTTCATCCTGAAAATCACTTCTCAAGCTCTTCTCTAGGCCTCTAAGATTTTAAGATTATATGTTATGGGCCAATTCAAAAATACAACTACAGAGAACCTATAGGTTATATTTAACCAGAAAAAGCCTATTAATAAACTAGGAATGTCACTTTCCTATCAGTCAAATATCTAGCTTCCATTAAGTTTATTATTCAGTAACAGATCCATAAAATTAGTTGGCACAACTGAAAATTTTTCCATAGCTGAAGATACAGCAAGGAATTCAATACACTCAATAATAATTTTAAAGAAATTAATGTCAAGCAGTTTACTAATTCCTGAAAAAAAAAAACAATTTTGGAGAATATTGGTGTTAGATATTAGAAATGTTTTCTTCATGTACTCTTTAGTAAGTCACATCTAATACTCAAGATATAAAAAAGCAAATATCCTAAAATCTTTGGTATCATTTTAAAGAATTAGTAGTAAATGTTCCCCATAGAGAACTTTTTAAAGTTACAAAATGTTTCTGTCAAGTATTAAAAATAATGAACATAGGGGTTGAAAAGTAATTCACTCAAAAACTGTTTCTTGAGAATTCTCTTTGAATGAGGCAGGAACCCTGTCCTCCAGGGGCTCTTTATGTAGTAGGCAAGATCAATTTTATCAACTGATATCCAGTATGAAAGGCTGGAAAAATCCAACAGAAATGCAAAGATAGAAACTAATCCTAAGATATCGCACTTAAAAAAAAGTCAAATCAAAAATTCAAATCAGATTTTTTAGTTTAGGTAGTTTCCAGCCATGCTCTCCCACAGGAGGAGGGGAGGGGAGGCAGAGGCTCAGTCTGCTTCCAACCAATACCCGATGACTGCCAAATTTCTATGTCTTATCTTAAACTTTTCACCCTCCCTTCAGCCTCATTTTTCTAGTTGCCTGTATCTCTGGTTGTCATTTAATATATCATCAAAATCACCAAGGGAATTTGTTAAAAACAAAGGCAGTGACCCACCTCAGATTCTGAATCTGAATCTCCTTGATTCATGTCTGGGAATTTGGACTGTTAACCAGCCTCCTGCCAGTCCCTCAACTCCCAGGGGATTCCCAAGCCCTATCAATGTGAGCGAATGACAAAGCTATCAACCTCAACACCAACATGAGTCCTAGGATATATTCCCTAGGATCTCAGTCTCTATATGATATTCAAATTAATCTTCACAAAAACCCTATGCAGTAAGAATTACTGTTTCTGTTTTACACAATAGGAAACTGAGGCTCAAGAAAATTAAGTACCATGTAGAGCTATGAGCACTGCCAGCATGCTGGGTAGTCTGCATGGTGGGATGAAAGAGATAAAGGGCCTAGAAGTGAGACATATTTGAATCTTGGCAGTGCCACTAAAGCAGCCTGGTTTTGTCATTCAACCTCTTTGAGCCCCAGTTAATCACAGTAAAATGGTGATTATAATGCTGACATTCGTAGGTCATAGCATATCATGGTCACCCAAGAAATACTAATCCATTTCCGTCTGCAATTCTGTTTTTTCCTTGTTATTTCCTTAAGCGTGAAGCCATTGTAAAATGCTTCTTTTGGCCTGTTTACTTCTGAGTAGAAACACATTCCCACCTTTTAACAACCTTATTATTAGATGTTAATTAGTCATCTAAATATGATTATTTAGGAGGTACATCTGTTACGTAAAGCACCGTATCAAGCCTGTTTACCAAGGCTAAAATTGGAAATAATAGGAGAATTTCCAAAACTAGGAGATATTAAACAAAAGCAAAATTATTAAATAAAATTATGATACAGCTATACAGTGTAATAATATGCAGGCACTAAAAATTATAATTTTTAAAGAACTGCTAATGACATAATAAAATAATAGGCACAAAACAGGATGTGAAATTACATTTATTATATGATTTCAGTTTAAAATATATGTGTGTAAATGCATGTGTGTATATGAACATATGTACATGCAATTGCATCAAAAGATAGAGAGGAAATGTGCCAAAGTATTGATAGTAGTTATCTCTGGGTTGAGTAATTATGTATTACTTTTGTTTTCTTCTTTGTAGTTTGTATTTTACACATTTTCTACAAAATTATGTGTAATCTTTATAGTGAGAAAAAGTAAACATCAAATAAAATAAAATCAAGTTTATAAATAAAACATTTACAAATGAAACAAAACAAAGAATGCTGCAAAGTATTAAAATGGGCCATGCTACCATTTGCTTCTTTTTTTTTTTTTTTGTGAGGCAGATCAGCCCTGAGCTAACATCCATGCCAATCCTCCTCTTTTTCCTGAGGAAGACCCGCTCTGAGCTAACATCTATTGCCAATCTTCCTCCTTTTTTTCCCCCAAAGCCCCAGTAGATAGTTGTATGTCATAGTTGCACATCCTTCTAGTTGCTGTATGTGGGATGCCGCCTCAGCATGGCCAGAGAAGCGGTGCGTCGATGCGCATCCAGGATCCGAACCTAGGGCCCCCAGTAGCGGAGTGCGAGCACTTAACCGCTAAGCCACAGGGTCAGCCCCCATTTGCTTCTTTTTATCCTGAGATCCATAACAGGAATATATTTCTTACAAGGGTTTCCTCAGTTTCTATTATACCCAACATTGTAAAATGCTCAATGAAAGATAAAGATCCTCTCAGATTACACGTTAGAAGTTTTTCTCTGACCATATTTGGCTCCCATGGGAATTCTACAAATAAAATATCTGCAACAGAAGGCTCTGAAATCAGGGAACAAACTGTTCTTAACTGTGTGGCGTAATTTCTCATTTACATGAGCATCAGCCTTCCCAAAATAAAATTGCAGTTCCCCCATCCCCGCATTTGGTACCGCTCTACTCTCCCCTGGGCCCTCTTCTAGGTCTTTTACTTTCATTGTTCTCTCTGTGACTTTAGGCAAGTAACTTAACCTTTCTGTGCCTCTATTTCTTATCTAAAATAGAATGAAAATAGTACTGACTTGATAAGGTGGTTTTTTTTTTTGAGGATTAAGTCAGTTAATATTTAGAAAGCCTATGAGAAAATGATCATAGTATAATAATAATAATAGGTATTATTTTTAACCTTAACAGCTACCTTTAAGAAGCATGTATCTAATTGCCCCAGATAGTGGATGAGGACACTGAGACTGAGAGTTTATTTACTTCTCAGCTTATATGTGGCACTAAGAGTCAAACACAACTTCTACTGACTTCAAAGCCCATGCACAGTTATTAAATCATCATGCAACAGACAATATTCATAAATATTCACAAACCTACTGTAAGCCAGACACAGACACTGAGCAATATTGGACAAGACTCAGCTCTTGCCTTTAGTCTAGTGAGGAGGGCAGGCAGGTCTTTAAGTGTGAATGCAAGGATGAGAATAAGAGGCCATAACAGCGGAGGGAAAGGTGCTGAGTGTATTCTAGAGAGGTCGGGCAAAGTACCCGGCGGAAGCAACACTGCAGCAGAGATCTGAAGAATGAGTCGGAGTTAGCCAGCAAGCTGGTGAGGAACAACAACCAGTTGGCATTTGCTTCCTGGTGTTCTGTGCTGGAACTTCGGAGCTGCCAACACTAACTTCATGCCAGGTGACAAATGATCTGAGTGCCCACAGCTGCAGCTGCCGCTTTATACCCACTCCCTCCTACTTCTATCGTTAATGAGCCTGAGACCAGAAAAGAATACATCTCAGTAACCAAGAGCTCTTCTGTTAGTCTTTGGTCCAAAGATACAAGAGAAGGTCTTCACTCTTGTTAATAATACAGCCACAGACCCTTTGTTATTTTCTTCTAGCATTTGCTAAAATAAAAGTTTGCTGCTACTAACTCTCATTTTTATATATCTGGGTGGCAGGTTGTTGTATGCTCATAAATATACTCATTATAAAAAAATATATGATTTTTTCCCTCCAGGAACAGCTCTAAAGCATATCAATGCCCCTAAGGTTCCTTAAGGTTAATTCTTGCTGCTAGGAACTCTTCTGATTTGCCCTAACTTTCAGCAGTTCTGACTCTGGAATATTCTACCTGCAGTTACACAATACCCCAGAGACAGAGGTATGCCAGAAGGTATCTATTCCAGATGTAAATAGCTTTACCAAGTGAAGGCAAGTTTTGTGCCTTTATAGATATCTCCATATTTCAAATATTATTTTTAAAAAAGATGTCTCATTTCAAACAGTGGATTTGAGGAGAAAGAACTTTCTCTTTCTGATGTGGTATGTCAGGTGTAATGTTCCCAATGTACAGAGCTTCTAGAAAGACTTCCATTTTGCCCCTTAGAAGTCACTGCTATATGACTACATCTACTTATTTGAATTTGTGTGAAAAAATAAGAATTTAATCTTTAATTGTCAACAAACCAACCAACTTCAGTGCTTTTTGTGGCTGGCAGTGTGTTTACTATAATGACAGGGAGATTCAAAGGAAGCACAGAATTTGTTTCCTTCAAGGAATTTACAATATGATTGGAAAGGCTAAAAATCATGTTAAACTGATTCAGTGACACTGACTATAGAAAACAGTGACAACAGGACACCAGAGGAAGAAGAAAACTTTTTTCTGCACTAAGAAACAGGAACACAATAGGTGATCCAGCAGTAGAAAATTTCCATTATTTGTGTATATTTTGCATTTGTGTATTTTTGAATGCCTAGCCTTCCAAAGAATAAAGAAAAGCCCCCAGCATGTTTTCTAAGGCATTACACTCTTATCTTCCAAAATGATCAGTTAAAGAAAATCATATGCTCTCCTCAAACAAGTATTTAAAAATGTAAGTTAGAGAAACTTGACCAAACTAGCTCCAATCCATGAAGAAAAGTCTACTTCAATTGTTACAGGAAACAACAGCTTTAAGTCAACCACTAGGGGGAAAAGCCTGCAGTACACACTGCAGTATATTTCTCGGAAACTGAACACCCAGCTTTATTTGAAGAAGATATGCTTCCCCAACCCATTAGTCCCCAGGCCAAGTTATGCCCCAGGGCTTGGAATAAGGTGAAAGTCTGGAGTCACTACATCTTACTACCTCCTCTCACACGGGCTAAAATAAAGCATTCACAGCAGGTCCAGCAGGATGGAGACCAGGACTGGTGTGGAAATTTGTCATACTGACACTGATGAGAGAAAAAGCCTGACTCTGCGCAGATCAGCCCAAGTGGAACAAATCCCTGCATCCTCAGTTTAACCAACATGTAAAACCCCATCAACATGTATCTTTAAACTTTGAAATTCCACCCTTGTATATTTTTAGATGAATCATATGAAAGTAAATTAAGATATATAAATCATCATTACAGAAGAAAGGGCAAAAGGGGAAACTCCAGGTGTGTGTTTCTTTTTTAACGTTGTTGGTTCAACGACATTGTTTATTTGGCCTTTTTATTTGTAAGACACTATACATTCACTCATAATTTAGTTGAGTGAACCACATTTATAAGTTCCTTTAAAATGTCTGTTTATTTTTATTTACTATCATCCTTTCAAATGACAAAAACTTTTTCTTCAGTAATTTCTTCACATATGCTTGTTGCTATCCATAAAAGATATAGATGTCATTACACACGGACAGAGAAAAGGACTGCCTCTGTGCAGGAGGGCTGGGACCCCAACAATGCCACCTCACTGCCCCCCAAAGCTATGGAAGCAAATGGCAAAGGATCTCTCAAGTGACCACTTTGCACTCCCAGAATTACAGAGGCTCTAGAGAGTTTGACCTAAACCAAGTTGCAGACAACCAAATATTTGAAGCATTCATGTAAATAGGTAAAAATATATTACAGGGTGCAAAGGCATTCCTCAAATTCTCCCACTGTTTCCCTGAACTTATTTGTTTAACGTGTCTTATATATCCACTATATGTCTACCATAGAGACATGAAAAGGAACTTGTGAATTCTGCCTGAATAATTATGTAGTTTGGAATTAGAATATTAGAATAACCCTTTTAAAAATGTGAAGGCAAGACTATTCATGTAAGAGGTTAAAAATAGAGTAAGATTAAACATCAGTAGTGGCTATTCTAGGGAAGTGAGCCATAAAGAGCATCAGCTGGAACAACAGCTCCAAAGACTTGGTAAATTTTCAGGCTGTCAATCATTGATGAGGATTAGGAAAACTAAATACAAATAATGTAGAATCCTGGACTTATCCCTATTTTCCATTCATTCATTCATACGTTAGATAAATCTTTTACAAGAAATTTCTAATTTCTGAGGATATAATATTGAAAAAGACTTCCGTGTCTTAGAATTTCATTCTAATATGGCAGATATACAACAAATAAATTATAAAATTATTTTAAAGCATCATACCGGCTCTATTATGCACAGCACTCAATGTTTCTAAAAGAGTACTGAAAGCCTATACTGTTAGTGGCACTGGGAATGAACTAATGATGAAATCCAAAATTTTCAGCCTGATGTTCAAGAGCATCTGCAATACAGCCCCACCTACCTGTATATTATTTCTTATCGCTCACATCTAAGACCAGTGAAGAAGGCAGCACCCAACACAAACTAAATGTCTGACTGGACATTATCATCTTTACTCACTAAAATCATTCTTTCCACCCTCCCCTTGAGAGCAGTGCCTTCCAATATGAAGCCCTTACTAAAGCCCCTAAATCAGATTCCTCCTCCATTTAAATGCTATACACCTTGTGTACACTCCTCTCTAATAGCATTTATTTTGATTTGTATTTTACTGTTTACTCATATTCATGAATATGCCCATCCTAGTCATTTGACTGGCAACTTTTTGAGGGCAGGAACTGTTTCTAACTTTCCTTGGTATCTCAGGCTTGATTTAGCATACTGTCTTATATAGTTAGCTCTCAATTCACATTTCTTGGGGCCAGCCTGGTGGCACAGCAGTTAAGTATGTGGGTTCCACTTAGGCAGCCCAGGTTCCCCGGTTCTGACTCTGGGCGCGGATCCACTCGCCACTCATCGAGCCATGCTGAGGCGGCGTTCTACATAGAGCAGCTAGAAGAATATACAACTATGACATACAACTATCTACTGGGGCTTTGGGGAGAAACAAGGAGGAAGATTGGCAACAGATGTTAGCTCAGGGCCAATCTTCCTCAAAAACCAAAAAAAAGCAAAAAGCAAACATACCAAAAAAATTCACATTTCTTATGTTGAATTGTGTTATATTTGCTTATGTGCAATGGCATAAAATTCAGTGTCTGCCTCATGCACACATCTGTTACCAGGGAATACATACATGCTTATAAGTAGTCTAACATTAATTTTAGAGTAATAATACCGAGAGTAAAACCTCAGCCTCTGTTATTTCCAATTTAGTTCTGAACTTTTGAATCTTTCAATTTTCTGGCTAGTTTTTAACATAATCTTCCGGTCAGAACTTTTGTGGATTCCAGCTATAGTAACCTCAAGTCCAGGGAACCTATATTTACACATCTGTGCATCTTATTTCCATCTAATCACTTTGGCCAATATTTTATGTTCAAAATATAAAACGCCACCTTTCCTCAGTATTTAAAAGCACAGAAAACTAAGTGCACAACTGAATGAAACTTGAGAAATTTAAAAACGGTGAAACAAGTACATTCTTTAAATTCAGATTTATTATTTTGGCAATAGATAATCTTCATACTAAGTTATCTACACAGAAGTATTGTGTGTGAAGGTGCAAAAATCCATCCATATCCAACACATGGATTTTTATAACTGTGAAATAACTCTGCATCTAGGTCACATATACATGTTATTATCTACATATACACAACACACATTCACATGGCATATTAGACCATACAAAATGTATTTACACAAGATATGTATTTTTCATCATTAGTGTTTTCATAGCTACACAATGTTCTTTCTGGCACACAGATGTGAAAATCATTCATATTTTATACATGTGTTTATGTCTACACCTACAGCTAAAAGTGACTTAATATCTAGTCCAGGGTAGTTAAACATTTTTTTTTTGGCTATTGTCTTTAAAAGTCATATCTGGTAAAACTACATGGTAATATGGTTTAGGTTTACTTTCTTTTTTTCTTTCTCTAACAAAGAAACATAAAAGAAAAGTATACAGTGCTATTATCATGTACTTCTTTAGACCATTACTCAGGTCATATTTCTATCAATAAACAGTGTTCTGTAAAGCTTTAATTATATCATGTTGGAAAATGAAAGAAAGATTGTGACCTCAAGCCCCCACGATCCAGGTGAAAATGAAATGAGTGTATACACATAGGCACGATTCAGGACACAGAACGTTTGGTACACAAAGAATGATAGACGGGTTCCTACCCAGCACAATTCCATTCAGTAGTTTCTCTTGCACGCACCAGCTCAGCGGCTCACGATCCATGCTGCTTTTAAATACTACAAAGCAATTTACACTCCAACTGACGGCCGCTTAAGTTCTTCCTTTTGCGCTCAGAAATGGAAATACTCGGACATTGAGTGATGCCCTGTTGCAGCTGCCTCCCAGAGTCCTTCAGCAACCCACCTCGGAGCCGCCCCGGGTGAAGCCCTGCCGCTCCAAGCTCATTCTCTCCAGCAGCTGGCAACTGGTCGGCAGCTGGGCGGAGAGAACGGGCACCAGGGCGCCATCTGGAGGCGCCTAGAAGCAGCTGCAGCAAACTTAGAACAACCAGGTGGAACAAGAACGGTCAGCAAATTCTTTGTTAAATAAGCATGTTTTTATTTACAGTTTTGTGCACTTAAAAAAAAAGACACAAAAAAGGAAGAAAGCCTCACTCTGTTGACGAAGAATGTTCTATTTCTTTCATACTTCACAATAAAGGAAAAACTGTGATCTCATATATGTACAAATAAGAGATGGCAAATTAATTTTCTACTTCTTGACTAATCTCAAAGAAAAATAATTAACACTACCTGCTATCAGAACTTCCCAGGATTTTGGTATTTAATTTAACTCAAAGGTAGCTTCGAAAAGAGAAATCTATGCCCCTGAACTAACACAATGCAAGTGTGTTAAACATGCTCTGCTACTTTAAAAAACTACAAACCTTACCTATGGAAATGTTTAGTGTGTTCCTTATCAATGCATTACACTGACTTGAGTATGATAATATGGTAAAACAGTTTCAGTTATACTTAGCGTGATAAGGTGTTCGTATGACTTTAATATTTCAACAAAAGCTCCCTCTAAATATCTTTCTAAGCTTCTTTCCCTTAAAGAGAATAATCTGTATACCTGAATGAGAGATAAGTTTAATTAATTAATTGAACAAAACACTTAAAGCCTTATCTATTGTGATATGCATTTAGAAATGTGATTATTGGATGTTTCATCATTCCCTACAGATCAAAATGAACATGTATCACTGTCCCCATTCCCTACCCCTCTTCCTACTTCCACCATGCATCGAGATCCGTGATTTCACTTTTCCTTTAAAACTAAAATTCAACTTAGAAACTATTTAATAAGGGAGCCATCTACAGTGACTGTATATTTTTCCACGCAAACGTGGACCAGAGCTTGATTATACACTCTGTGGGGCCCCTTTAGGAAACAGATATTCTTAATCACTTCAATTTCAAATCAGTGTTTCAGAACTTCTGGTAGGATAAACATAGAAATTTGTTTAATCAATATTTCACCTCAAGTTTTTATTTCCATATGTATGATAAAGGAAGATATTGGTTTTTCCAATACATACCATTAAACATATTCTAAAGAAAAGTAAGATTTTTCTTTTACATAGAGCATGTACCAAATCTTCAAACCATAATTTCTGTGAGTTTGTAAAGTCTGAAAATTTATGTGCTGATGGGATTAAAAAGAATGTTAACTCCTCATGTCTCTATACCCTCAACTCCTAGCATTGTGGAACATGAAAACATATTAGTTTACTGATTAGTTTCCTAAATTATATGACTTATATGCTTCATTTCTTGTATTGTTGTATAGAACTTCTAAAAATATAAGACACTCAAATATACAGTTTAAGTTTGCAAGCAGAATAAATAGCGTTTGGATAGTTATAAATAATAAAGTAATAAACACTGACTAAATACAGGTATGTCCAACTTTTACCAAGGAAAATTTGATACATGAACATTTAAACGTAACACACAGACAAATTAGGGGATAAAGTTTCCCACCATAAATGTTTTGGCCTTACAAAACCATTCTTTAAGTAAAAACTCCCCAAAATTTCAAGAATGATTTTTATTGAAAAAAACAAATATTCACATGCATGAACAGAAAAAAAAATGAGGCATTTAGTAGAGGAGTAGACGTGAATTTCACAGCCAAAGACATTGTGCCCATACTTATCAGAACCAAAACGACAGGAGTTGATGCTACATGAAAAAGAGGTGACTATGTGGCTAGGGGAGGGAGAAAAGTATTATGGACATGTGTTGTCCCATGAAAGAAGGTCTAAAGTTAGTCTTAATACACTAAGAGAAAATATAGGAAAAGAGTAAATCCCCAAATAAGAGTATCCTAAGGAAGTGGAGTAAATTATTTCTATTTCCACAATTTAGCAGTTTTACACTAGTTTTAGGGTAAAACTCAAAGAAAGCAAAAAGATCCACATCAAATCACACGGTGGGATCTAATGAACTAAAATAACATAAGGACTCTAAATATCTATCCTTTACAATGAACTAGGATGAAGGATCTGTGTCTATTCTATCACTACATAACAAATTACCACAATCTTAGTGGATTAAAACAAAGCCTATCTATTATCTCAGTTTCTATAGGTGAGCAGTCCAGGCATGACTTAGATGAGTCCTCTGTTCCAAGTCTCACAAGGCTGCAATCTAGGTATCACTTGGGCTGTGTTCTTATCTGGAGGCTTAATTGGAGAGGAATGTGTTTCTTAATTCAATCAGATTGTTGGCAGAATTCATTTCCTTGGCTTCTTCAAGGCCATTAGAAGAACAGGTGTTTATTTCAGGGAGGGCACCAGTCTTTCTTTTAAGGACTTTCACCTGATTAAGTCAGGCTGACCCAGAATAATCTCCCTTTCAATTAACTCAAAATCAACTGATTTGGGACTTTAATTTACCTCTGCAAAATGCTTTCACCTTTGCCATTTGTTATTGGGTAGAAGCAAGTCCCAGTTTCCACACACACTAAAGAAGAGGGGACTATGCAAGGGTGTGACACACTGAGGATCACCTTAGGGTGTGTCCACAACAGGATCTATGTAAAGACACATGGGATTTCTTGCTTAGCATTCAAAAGCATAATGAAACAGCCTAGGGGGAATGGGAGTGCAGGGGCATTTTGTTGTCATTAGGATCAAGGCAGAGATGTGGACATATTTATCACAGAAGTTTTGTAGATGCATAGTTATATCTAACAAAGAAATATAACAAAGAAAAATTAGAGAAGGTATTTGTTCAGGAAGGACCATGGAGGCAGAAGGCAGAAGCACTGAATGGAGGAATGAGGTCAGACTCATGAGCAGGATTTGGAACAATGAAGAGCATTGCTGCTGATACGGCTGCAGCGGCTTTATGCACCAGACACGTTCGTGTTGCCTGGCTGCCCGCCCACAGCCCCTCACACCTAATCATCCACGCTCTGAAGTAGTTCAGCCTTATTAGACCAGGAGTATATACCTGACCAAAAAGAATACATCCAGAGACTGGCCAGAAACATGGTTTGTGTGGCTTTACTGGAAAAAATAAGCCTGTTCAATTAGATTTTCAGGAATTTGAATTAAAGTAAAAGAGAGAAGTTGCCAGTTGGTGGAGAATATTGCAGCTGAAAAGCTATGTAGCAATTACGAGCTATGAGCTAGCTGATGCAGAGAAAGCAGTTTAGCAGAAAGAAGGAAAAAATGGTGCAGACTCAAAAAGAAGTGCAAATTAGAGAGAACATTGACTCATTTAATGCCTCTAATACATAGTATGAAGTTCCTATTGTGTACTGGGCACTGTTCTAGGTGCCAGAAATACCCCAATGAATAAAACGAAGTCTGTGTTCTCATGAAGCTTATTCTTGTAATGGGAGATAGACAGTAAATATGCACAAGCATATAAATTATATTTCATTAGGTGAGAAAACTGTAGGAATAAAAATAAAGCAGGTCATGAAGTTTAAAAATAATGGGGGAACTGCTACTTGGGGGAGCATGGTCAGGGATGCCCATTTGATCATTCTGATCATACGTCCTTTGAATAGAAACCTGAACGCAGTGAAGGTGCCAGCCATGCTGACATTTGTGGAAAGGATGTTCTGGGCAGAGTGCACAGTAGGTGCAAAGGTTCTGGGATAGGTATGTGCTGGATGAGTCAAAGGAATAGCAAGGGGGGAAATAAGTCTGGTGTGGTGGGAGCAAGACAGTGAGTGACAGGGTATGAAGTCAGATATGGAGTGAGCAAGAAGATCATATAGGGCTTGTGAACCTGTCAGAATGCTAGCATTTACCTAGAGAGATGGGAAGCCACTGGAGAGTTACTAGAAGATAATATCAGACTTACATTTTTAGAATCATTCTTGCTGCTGTAGAGAACAGATGGGAAGTAAGGGAGGTGACAGGGAGACCATGTGGACCCTGAGAGAGACACAGTGTGGCCTAATTTCCAATTGTGTTTCCCATGAGGTCTGGTTGTACTTGTTTCAGTCCTTGAATTTCCATGAGATAACACTGTAAATTCTCTTTTTAAAAATCCCCCTTTTCTTAAACTAGATTGCCAAAGACTCTAAGGAACATTAAAAGTATTTAAGACTTGGATGTTTTAGAATTTTATATATTTTGGCATAAGAGCTAAAAGGGAGTAGAATTTTAAAAACATATTCTCTTTTTAGAAATGATAGGAAGTGCTTGCACATAGAGAGTTGATGTCAGCCTATTAAATTGTTGAACAGAGTTATTTTTCCAGGGTATTGGTTTAAGCTGATAGAAAAAAGTGAGTTCCTAAAGTTATCTATCTGATCCTTAGTGACATGAGTGTTTCAAGAGTTTTCAACTCAATGAATATTATCATCCAATATCAATAAAAGGGTATTTAGGATATACAATTTGATTTTAATATTTTATGGATAATTTTTCTTTGTTATACTACAAAATCTTTGATAGTAGGTGTGCCTCCTGTTCTAGAGACAAAACGATTTTAGAGACAAACCAATTCAAAGATTTTGTAAGGAATCCACTAATTTCCAATTTTGTATACTCCCAACCCACAGGCATACAAAGACATACACATATGTAACATTGGTATACCTGAAGGCATAATTTGGCTACTTTTCATGGCATTTCAAATGAAATATTACAAAATCAACTATGAAGTGTTTCAAAATGTGAAGGAGGGGGAAGTTAGCAAACAGTCTGTCATTGTCTTAATGACATAAGACATTTCACCACTACCCTTTCAATGAAAATACCAACCTAGACAAAGAAATAAGAAAATTAGTTTTAGGTCAGATTATCCTTTGAAAATAATAAGAGTGTAACATTACATATACCTGTTAAATATGCAAATATTCTTTATCTTTAATTTATATTTTTGGTGAAGCTTTCTAGAAGGTATTTTGTGATTTTTTTGGAAGGGGGTAAATTTATAGCATCATAAATTTGATAGCATCACATTATTTGATAATTCTGCCATTATTAAAAAACAGTGAATGGTATCTTAGCTATCCGACATATGTTTATTAAAATTTTTTCTTCTCATTATCTAAAATATTTGCTAAAAATAATTTGTAATAAACATTTTCCCACTCACTATATTCTAAAAACATTACCATCAGAGGAAGTGAAAATCAGACCATTCATCTGTGAAAGAAGAGTATTTTGTTGGCTATAACAGAAAAAAATTGGCACCCATGGAATCATATATTTTCCTTTAGTTGCCCAAACATGAAAAAAAATACACACCAATTTCAATACTCAAAAGACAGAGTTACAGATATGGGAATCACTCAACATTAATTGTTTAACAACACAGAAACATGAAGGGAGACTGAGACAGAACATAAAAGGTAAAAGAAGTTATGTGCCTAAGAAACTCAGCAGAGTGACATAGGGGAGGCAGCCAATTCAAGAAACCTTTACCTTTTGGGATTTAAGTCGCCTTAGAAATTGCTAACATTCAGATCCATACTCAATGTTTCACAACATTCCTGTTCTATCCTTAAAATGCAAGGTTGTATTTAAGATTTCCATTATCTGTGAATTACAGCACAGGATCATATTAAAGCCTTTTTTCTTCTCCCACGGTTGGTGAGGAAAGAATTTTTCACTGGGCTTTATATTGAAATCATCCTCATTTAAAAATATTCATTTCAGGGCCAGCCCAGTGGCATAGTGGTTAAGTCCACAAGCTCCGCTTTAGCGGCCCGAGGTTCGGGGGTTCGGATCCTGGGCGTGGACCTACACACCACTTATCAAGCCATGCTGTGGCAGCGTCCCACATACAAAATAGAGGAAGATGGGCACAGATGTTAGCTCACGGACAATCTTCCTCAAGCAAAAAGAGGAAGATTGGCAACAGATGTTTGCTTAGGGCAAATCTTCCTCACCAAAAAAATAAAAAACATATAAATAAATAAAAATATTCATTTCATATTCACTTCTCAAATAGCTTTCAAAAATTCAAAGACCAGGGGAAATTCGATTTGATTTATAAACATCTACGTGCACCGTTTAGGCTTTTTGGCCTCTTTAGTTGATGCCAATACTATTCCTCTATGATGCTGGAGTTGATTTTAAATGCGTAGATTAAGAGGACACATGCAGAACTTCAAATGTGGCCCCAAGGGATTTCCATGAAAACTATTTAAAACAGTTTATATATTTCAGAAATAACTTTCAAGCACTGTCATGCCTTCTAACATTTTGTCACTTTAGTAGTTACTACAAATTCTATAGCTTCACGGCTTCAATTATCTTATCGATTTAAATGACTCCATCTCTAGCCCTAATTCATCCCTTGAAGATTGGTTCTGCATTTCTACCTGCCAGGTGAGTTTCTCTACATGAATATAAACCTAACTCAAATAAGCAGGAAGTTCATTGCCTTAGATTTTTAAACAAAGCCTCAAGGGGTACCTAAGACAAATTAATAGGAAGTAGCGAAAAAATTCTTTTGAGTTTGCTTAAAAAAATTTTTTTATCAGTGAGATTTGTCCAAAAATAAAATGGGCTACCCTGAAATGTGCTAACCTCCACATTACAGGCAATATTAAAGCACAGTCTGGATAACAACTTATCAAGGGATAGTGAAGCAGGGATTCAAATATCACATAATTGATCAGACTAGATAACCTTTCAAGTCCCTCAATTCTGAGATTCTATGATGTTATAAAATTATTCTCATTCCTTTTTCTCATCATACATTTTTTATTAAAAAAAACTTCCTTCACTGCTAAAACTTATGTGATTTACCTCTTTCCACTACATATAACACCTATTCTTTATTTCCTGATGTATTATGCAACAATTTAATTCTTTTCAACAAATATATTTGATTAATTTCCCCTTATCTTGGTTTTTTAGGGCTTTTGTTTTTCCTCTCAGTAGTTTCAATCTTAACATCTACAATCTATTAATTCCAAATAATTCTAGAAAATCTCTTATAAAGGAAACAATAAGTTTCTAGGCTTAATCCAGACTACAAATAAAATTTGGAAGCTTTGTTCATATTGGGTAGATTATCTGGGCATGTTAAAATAGTTCACTTAACCTTTGAGATTAAAACATGTGTTTACTTCAAAAATAAATTGAGGTTTCATTTAGTGGATGCCTATAAAGTTCTTCTAAATGTTTTAGTGAAACAGGAGAGAAAAGATCAATGTCTAATTGAATATCTTGTAACTACTTCTCCATATTTATAGCTTGTTAGTTATAATGATAATGCAGCTATCACCCACAAATCTATGTTGACTCACTAAATTTTACAAGATGCTTTTGAAAAAACAAAGTTATCAATTGCTTTGGAACTTTTTCTACATGATATGAAATGTTTCAAACATGTTTCTTCTATGGAGGTATAGGAAGATCTATACAAATAAATATTTACGTGACTCTTTAACCCTCAGTCTGAACTGTTCCATTCTGTGAACCCTTTCAATAAACACTAACAAGCCCCCAAACAGAATAAAACTAAAAACATTTAATTTATGTTTTATCACTTTTATTTGCTCAATTACCATTTGCAAAATTGTGTGTGTAACTATATTTTCAATTGTTTCAGCAGTGGTATCAAAAGTTAATCAAATGATGACACAATTAGCTTTTTGATAATTATTAAACATGTAGTTTATTGGCTTAAAAATTATTTGGAATGGACAAAGAAAAAAAAGATGTAGGCTTCATGAATGTTTGTGAAATAGTTAAAAACAGATGAATACAATATATAGATGACTTAGGTATGCCATATATAATCATAAATTGCTACAGAGTTTGGACTTTCTTGGGTGAATGCTCCACTAGACAACAAACTTTCTAGTACTACTTCAATGAGTATTAAATCTTTCAAAAGATGTATTTATTTTATTTAAATCAGAGTGAGTAAAATATATGATCAATAAGAAAAATATGCTACTTTACTCATTTTTTTTTTGTTTGTTTTTGGTGAGGAAGATTAGCCCTGAGCTAACACTGTTGCCAATCCTCCTCTTTTTGCCGAGGAAGATTGGCCCTGGGCTAATATCCATGCCCATCTTCCTCTACTTTAATGTGGGAAGCCTGCCACAGCATGGCTTGATAAGCAGTTCATAGGTCCACGCCCGGGATCTGAACCTGCAAACCCTGGGCCGCCGAAGAGGACTGCACGAACCCAACCACTATGCCACTGGGCTGGCCCCCTATTCATTGTTAATACCATTGTCCCTCTCTGGAAAATGATAGAGTAGTTAAAAGGAAACTATAAAATACTGTAATGTCTTTATAACTAAAAATACATATGTCAATCAGCAATATGAACATATTTAATTTTTGTTGAACTGAAAATTACATTCTGTATATTATGTCTGTTTTCCTTTTATCCATTATGCATCAACAGTAAAGAACAATTTTTTCATGAGATTTCTTCCTTTCCACAATGTAAATTGTTTGATTAACATAAAACTATGGCTATGTAAATACCTTTACAGAATGCACTAAAAAGTCACAATAAAGAATCACTCAAAGGTCCATTACAATCACTTTACCACACAACATATTTTGTGTGTGTGTGAGGAAGATCAGCCCTGAGCTAATATCCAGGCCAATCCTCCTCTTTTTGCTGAGGAAGACTGGCCCTGGGCTAACATGTGTGCCCATCTTCCTCCACTTTATATGGTACGCTGCCACAGCATGGCCTGACAAGCAATGCCTCAGTGCGCGCCGGGGATCCAAACCCCGGCCGCCAGCAGTGGCGCACGCGCACTTAACCGCTATGCCACGGGCTGGCCCCTACCCCACAACATTTTTATCTGGTCTGAAATATCTGTGTTGGAAGTGCTCACTTTAACACTAACAACCTATTCTAGCTATTCAATTTTCTGTAGCTCCCCAGTACCATCAGGCCATACCAACATCTGTTCAGAGTAAATGTATTAATATTCAGAGTTTTCTCATTAACAAATAATGTTGAAAATAAAATGAAAACAGTTCCAAAAAGTTAAAGAGATTCAGCTATTTTAGGAATGATGTTGCCTGATTTCTTTCGGGGTTACTCTAAGATCCTCCAGCCCTGAGGCTCGGGGGTATGTGTGTGATTTCACACTTGCCCACATAGAATATGGTGTACTCAGGAGTGATTCTCCTCAAATTGAGCAACCACCTGAAAAGGCAGAAACATCTCTATGACTCATCAGCCTACTGCTGCAGCTTGATTTCTCCTAAATCAGCCTGATTTGTTATAGAGATGGACCTTTTTTGCAACTTTTCCTGGATATACCTCTTTAAAACTCATTTCAAGACCTAGTGAATGAAAAACCCAAAACAAATGTTCTTTTCATACCCATGTCTTCACATAATATAAAATTCACAGGGAAGCATTTATAATCCAAGAAAACACCAAAGAGAGATTTAGAATTCATGCCATTCAGTACATGTGAAAAACTATATTTCAAAGAATAGGTTTTGATATCGTGGTGCTTTTATCACTTTCTAGGTCCTTGTAGATACCTTGTTAATCTAAATAATCTTAAAGGACACGAGTATTTTGGAGAACAAATTGAAACATCATAAGCATATTATTTTTTAAAAAGCGGTCTAAACTCACACTTCATGCATAACCAAACCAGTTGCTATACTGAATTTGGCTAATATATAAAATCCCAAAAATTCCACAGGCCACTGCTCTTCACAATGACCAGTTCCATCTCCTTTTCTCTTTTAAGGAGAGTAATATGGAAGACTTATGGTATTATATGTATATAATATAGAGTAACAATGATATAACATAGCATATAGAAAGTCCATTAAATAAAGGCTAAAATCATATCTCCAGGCCTATTTCTCTAAGGTTTTCATACATAAATTAAAAGAGAGTACTGTCTCTTTGCATGGGTTGTTAAGAGTTCCTTTGAAAGCTTTTGAAAATAAGGTCGAGCTCATTTTACGTCTACAATTGTAATAGCTACACAACTTCGCTTGTCCTGGACAATTTATTGCACTCACTTCGGGAAGAAATGGCACGAGGTAAGAGCTGATTCCCGGACTACCCCCTATTCAGTTTGGGAGTTAGTGGAAGCTCGCCCTCTTTCCAACACAGTCGCTGATGAAAGGGATCTATTAAAAAGAACTGCGTTGGTTTACACTGCAGACTGAACGGAGCATTAAATGACTGCATTAGTATGACTGCAGTGGGGGTAATGGTCACCTCCAGTGGGTATACAATGTTGTAAGAATACTTTCAAATATGTGCAATAATTGTTCAAGTGTCCTTATTTAATTTGTCACGAAACGGTAACCAAGTGCCCCTCACACCTTCCCTCACACTACAGTTTTATTTTCCTCCCTCTTAGCAAGTGTAAACAGATGAGGAAATGTATACTTTCTAACTGTCACCTATGTATCATGAAGGTGTGGGGCTACAGCAAATCTCTTTGAAACAGCTTCTAGGAGGCGTTTAGCGATACCGCCCACCAACACGGCTTAGATGCTCTTAATTTGAACACCCTGCCTGCCCACCCCCCTCGGGCCTAGGCTGTAATTTTCCAAACAGCCATCTCTCATTTGCAAATAAAAGTTAAAACCAATCCACAGATACAGAATTCTGACTTCCTGTCACTCTAATTTACAGGGTTTCTCTTTGTAGAGCTGCCAGATTGTGACCAATAAAGGAGAAAGAGAAAGAGAGAGAGAGAGGAGAGAGAGACATCACTTGCTTCCTTGCTTCCTAAGCAGGGATTTGCCTGCGATGCGCGGCGAGAGGACTGCGGCGCCTGATTTACACAGTTGGCGCGGAGGAGGGGCCGGGGGTGCGGGGGGGACAAGCTGGCGGAGGCTCCCGCGATGGGCTGATCTGGGGGCTCCCGAGCGCCGCTCCCTCCGTGTGCGATTTGGGGGCGGCTGATGGATTTGCATTCGGGTTCCAGCCGGACGTTTCGTATATTGCCTCCCAGTACCCGACCTGGCGCTCCCAGTTTGGGTGCACACGTTGGTAAGTAACGTGTAATCCGATTTTAGTTATTTCCTAGACCATTAAAGTGCCACTTTTAAAGCAGGTCAGTCTTAAGAGATGCCGCCGCCGCGAGCGTCTCCTTGGCCTGAAAGGGTCCGCGGTCCCCTTCCCCGCCCCCCACCCTCTCGCGCTCGAGAAGTAAGGGTGCTTGAATGGTGAGCTGTCAGGGGGCTCACTCGCTGCCAAAAGCATCGCTTCACCTTCGTGCTTTGCCCGAGATCCCCCAGATCCAAGGCGAATTTGGTCTGTACAGCCATACTGTTGTATTTGTATTCTCTCTCTCTCCCCCCACTCCACCACCGTCGTCGTCTGGCCAATGCTGGGATCTAGGATCTAGTCGCCCCCTTCCTGCCTCCTTCCCGCCCCTCCCCACCCTCTTCTCTCATTTACACACCACCCAACCCCACTCCCACCTACCCAGAGTCAAGAGCAAAGACACCCGGAGAAGACAAGGGCTCGTCCCATCTCCTCAGATAGGAGGCCTCGGGCAGGGATTGTGCTGCGAGTGGACAACCTTTCAGGAAGCGAGAGAGAGAAAAACCCCGAGACCGAGCCAGGGCTCTCGGGCACCGCGAAGCTCACCACATAATCTAGAGGATCGAGATTTTAAATCAAAGAACCCAGTCCTGGGACACTCACGTTGTCTGTCTGCCATCGAGGGCATATAGAGCTGTGGTCGTGAGCTCCCTGTCACTGGCATCGCCGCGCTAGGTGCGCGCCCGGCTCTCCCATTGGTATGCAGCGACCATTTGCCTGCAAGTCTCAAAGGTGGAAACACTTAAAAGGATTACAAGCGTGATTTCGTGGCCTTTCTGAAAGTTGGTGGCCGGAGGAGGAGAAACTGCAAGGCTACGGCATAATGGATACAATTCAGCCTCCCAGAGTTTGCACCTCCCGCTGGGAAGCCCCTCGGAGCAAACCTCGGAGATCGTGAGCACTCTGCACGGATAGGTACTCGCCGTCATCCTTTCCTACTTTGCCTAATTGAAACCAGTATTTCTCGCTTGTAGGATGTGCATTGTAAAGCAGACAGAGTTTGGCCGCTGTGTCTTTACGCTCACAGGTGCTAGGGGTTTGTTGCATTTTTGAACTGGATCATTTAGCTGTAAGGACCATGGTAGAAGGAATGATGTTGGAGACTAACATACATCCCCTCGGACCCCTCTTCTGGGGGAGGAAATCGTAAGTAACTCCAATAAATAGGGCAGGTGGCAGAGCAAAGGGCCCCTCCCCCAGTGGATCGCTCACTCGTGTTGTAAAAGATAGAAGGAAAACGGCTAGAGCTTTTAATCATTTTCCATTTCTAAACAGACCCATTGTGCGTTTCGCCTGGCGATAGCAGATTAGAAAAGCATCTGTAGAAGGCTCAGAGCTCTTCAGAAAATGAATGATGCAGCATTTTAATTATTTGTTCAGGGGAGATTGTTTTGCTTCCATATTGGAATATTAATCTTAGATATGGAGAGATTAGTGGGCTGGAGATCAGGCAAAGGGGAGGGGGAGGTGGGAAGGGGGCACAGTGTGGAGAAAGAGCTTCTTGTCCTCTGGTGGACAAACAAATGTTGCCTGGCGCTCCCAGCAGGAAGCGCACGAAACCGGGGCTCAAGGCCCTTCACCCCCTAACTTTTGGAGCTCTTCCTATCGCTTAGGCAGGCTATACTGAGATAAAGCAAAGGAAAAGGGGAAATAGCTTTTAAGTCACGGCCCAAATCAAGAACTTAGGGAGTTGTAGGCTCAAGAGAGAACAGAGAACGATTGCAGGGAGGGCCATTTACCTTCACTGGGAAGCTCCGGGAAGCCGCCTGATTACCCATCGATTCCATCGCATCATGGGTTCTGATAACATCCCTGAAACAGTCACCGCCTCTGCACGCTGGGTACAGAAGCTGGTGTGTCTTGGGGGTGTGTGGGGGGCAGCTGGTGAAGGAGATGGGATTGCTCTGCTTCTGAGCTCAGGCTGTCGGTGTTGGTCCGCTTTTCGGTTGAGACCCATCTGAAAAACACGGTAGGTCTGGAATGTTAAGGGTGTAGAATGTTAGAGAATCCTGTCCGCCTGCTTAGTTAGTCTCTGATCGCTGTTTCCAATCTTAGCTACTGTGGAGCAGTGGACACAGGTGCGGTCATTTTAAATGCAAAATATCATGTATATCACCTATGACTGACTTTTACGGAACGTTTTGTTGAGTTAGGTGATTTATATATATTTATAATGGTAAGAAATTGATACATAAGCCGTGTTTTTCTTTAAAATTTGATTTTGTAAAAAGCGCTTTAAGGGAATGCCATCTCCACCGGCTAACTTTGAGCCCTTGGGCAACTGAGGTTCAGGCCAGTTCTTTAGCGACCAGAAAGCCCCTCCCTTCTCCATGAGCTGATGACAGGATTGGGGGGCGGGGGGCATCGACGACGCGAACAGTTCCGCGAACTAGACTCTTGCTGCACACTCGCATCTCTCCAGTTTCCCCACTAAGCTGCATTTCCAACCAGCAGGTAGGGCTGTGGAACCGTCAGCTGAGCCTTTAAAATTTTCTCTTAGAGGGTTCCATGAACTGTGATCTGATGGCCCCTCTTCACTGCAACATCTTCCCTCAATCACCCCCATCCTTACGACTCCCTACCATCTCCTTTCCCAAAATATCACGAAGAAATATTTGATCCCCGCCCCCCCCAAAAAAAAAAGGAAGGGAAAAGAAAACAAAGAAAAATAATAAAGAATCTAGACCTTGAAATGCTGCCCCCTATCCCCGCGAGGTCTTCGGTGGAAGAAAGTGAAACGTGCCATTGTTACCCAAGTGGGCTGCATCTCTTTCCAGAGCATTGGTTTGTCTTTGTTTTTTAAAAGGTGGAAGCAAACACATGGCTTTTAAATCCAGGGGAAATCGAAGGCTTTGAGGTGCAGCACAACAAAAGGATTCCTGGTGCAAAAAGATCGAAGCAAAATGCAGAATAAACTCGGTCCAAGACGCTCAGGCTACCTGAGCTCTTACTTGGGACACCCAAGCAGAATCAGCTAGATTCAGCTCTTCTGCTTTGGGGACCTGAATTTCCCCTTATCCCCATCTTTACAGGGAAGTGTCTGTGCTGTGAAAAGGATAATACCCAAGAACAGTCTTACTTTTCAACCCGTCTACACTAGAGAGAGGCGCTGTGGGAACTAGAGGAGCAAACCAGTCAGGCGATGCTTTCCTTGAGAGTTTAAAAAAAATAAGAAAAAGAAAAAAATAAAAGCCTACCCCCTTCCCCTCTCCCATTTCCACCTTCCCCACCAAAGGAATGTTTTCCCTAGGTTGGTCTCTTCTACCTTCTCGTTTATTTTGACAATTTGTCATCTCGACCCCTCCACTTCTTCTCTCCCCTTAAACACACACACACACACACACACACACACACACACACAAACTGTACATTCAGGGCTTCCTAGTGCTCGCGCCCGATCCCATGCTAAGCGCGTTCCCCTTCTTGGAGTTCATTTTGGTGACGTGGAAAGCCGGATCCAGGGTTACAGCATATATTAAAAAAGAAAAAGAAAAAAAAAGCCAGCGCAGAGAAGTCCGCGATTCTGCACTGTGATTGAGCCTGCTTTCGCCCTGCCTTCCTCCCGCCCTTCCTCTCAGTGCCCAATGATGTGCTGTCAGTACCCAGAGAGAGCAGCCGCGGCGGCGGCGGCGAACCTGGAAGCCTGCAGCAGCCCTTTCTCCTCCCTCCTCTACTGAGTGTGCCAAGCGGCAGTTCTGCATCCTAAAGAAGCCCATTGAAAGGCCTATTGCATTCCCAGCACGTCTCAAGCTTGCTGCCTTTTATTTTTTTCTCTTAGCCCCCCGACCCATCCCCCTTCGCTTCAGCTTCAGTAAAAGGGAGGGAGAGAGGGGGAAAGAGAGAATCCTTCAACTCAAGCTTTTTTTTTTTTTTCTCTCAATGTTCTATGCTTAAAAAAAAAAAAAAATCTCCTGCCAAATAGGTAAGTCAAAGATATCCGGAGCCTTTCTTGCCTAAATCTCAGGGACCTCAAAAACAAGAAAAACATTTTTAAAAAAGCATGGTGAAAAAGAAAGAACTTAAGTAGATTTTAATATTTTATAAGGGAGACAGGGAAGACTGATACTGCAATGTAGCCTCATCTGCCTTCTCTCTTTTTTTCATTTAATTGTTTCTAAAAATTGAGTATTGCATGCCTGAGGCAGATTTCTCGTTGCTTTCTCATGGGTTCTCCTTTCCTTACAGCTATGTACATTATATGCAAGTTGAATGTGAAGATTCATTCTTTTCACTCTCCCTTTGAATTATATCATTGTGTTTTAAGTTAGAGGGTTGACGAAGTATTTCCTTAATGTATGTACCTACGTATAGAGGAAAAATATATGCCAAAAACTCTGGTTTATTTTTATTGATTAAAAACAACCATTCAATTTTGATCGATATTTCAGTGACTCAGAAAGGGCAATCTAATAAAACTGCATTATTATAATTTATTTATGTACGCATTTTCATATACTGATGATATAAGGCAAGGAAAGAGCCAGAGAGGAAGGCTCTGTATTATTAGAATAGGGCACTATATTTGTTCTTCTCACTGGAAAAGAATGATGTCTTTCTTGAAATGTGTTCATGTGACAGATCATTTATCGGCAGGTAAGAATCAAGGTTTCCACCTTTTCTTGCCTTTAACTACCCACCTTTCCTCTAACCAGCCACCTGCCATTCCAGCTTTTTACAGGGCTCCTCAGTTGATCTTGAAGGCATAGATACACATTCCAAACTAAGCTCTGCAAGTGTCTAATACAGACACTCCCAGGCTCAGCAGCCTTTAGCTGTCACTATCTTTAGCTCTGACAATCTCATGGGCTTGTTCTTCAGAAAGGCTAATCACTCCTAAAGGGTTTAAACAGCCAAATGGTACAAATATGTAGAAATTATCTAATTAAAGGAGATGTTAATAATCTGAGCTTGGGAAAAGGAGGTGGGGGGCATAGTGTGTTACTGAGCATACACTATAATTAAGCATGTTGTTATCATTTCTTAAGAGAAGTCTTAAGTTTTTCCGAGATACCAATCACCTTATACATCTCAACATCTGATATTGGGCCATGGGCTCATACTTTATTATACTCTTTAATCTAACAACTTTGGGGTATGCCATGTCTTTTTATTAGCAGAAACCTATAGTTTAAAGAACATTTTTTTTCTATCAGATTTCCAATCAGATCTATAATGGGTACCTCTGATACCAATATGAGTTTTAACAGACAAACAGGTGTAATCGCCAAATTATTGCCATTATTACTTAATCTGCTTGTATGTAAAAGGCATCACCGTAAACCAGGTCCCTGCTTGCTCTAAGAGACAATGAAGAGTGCCTCGTGTTGTATGCCCTTTACCAAGTATGGCTTGGTTCAGGAAAATGTCATCATCACATGGTACAATATTTCAGAGTCTCCTAAGTTTAAAATATAGGACATAGTAAGCATGTTGGTAGGTCGTTTTGAGTGTCAGTTCAATACTACTAAAGTCTCTATATTTCTCTTAAAAAGCCCCACGTATAGGAGTCAATTATAATAGTGCATGACTAAAAGCTAAAAATCTGCATCTTTATTTCTGTTGCAGTTTTGTAATCAACCACGAATGATGAAACCTTCCATAGCTGAGATGCTTCACAGAGGGAGGATGTTGTGGATAATTCTTCTAAGCACAATTGCTCTAGGATGGACTACCCCGATTCCCCTGATAGAAGACTCAGAGGAAATAGACGAGCCCTGTTTTGATCCATGCTACTGTGAAGTTAAAGAAAGCCTCTTTCATATACATTGTGACAGTAAAGGATTTACAAATATTAGTCAGATTACTGAGTTCTGGTCAAGACCTTTTAAACTGTATCTGCAGAGGAATTCAATGAGGAAATTGTACACCAACAGTTTTCTTCATTTGAATAACGCCGTGTCCATTAACCTTGGGAACAATGCATTGCAGGACATTCAAACAGGAGCTTTCAATGGTCTTAAGATTTTAAAAAGGCTGTATCTACATGAGAACAAACTAGACGTCTTCAGAAATGACACCTTCCTTGGCTTGGAAAGTCTGGAATATCTGCAGGCAGATTACAATGTTATTAAACGTATTGAGAGTGGGGCATTTCGGAACCTAAGTAAATTGCGGGTTCTGATTTTAAATGATAATCTCATCCCCATGCTTCCAACCAATTTATTTAAGGCTGTCTCCTTAACTCATTTGGACCTACGTGGGAACAGGTTAAAGGTTCTTTTTTACCGAGGAATGCTAGACCACATTGGCAGAAGCCTGATGGAGCTCCAGCTAGAAGAAAATCCTTGGAACTGTACATGTGAGATTGTGCAACTGAAGAGTTGGCTGGAACGCATTCCTTACACTGCCCTGGTGGGAGATATCACCTGTGAGACCCCTTTCCATTTCCATGGAAAGGACCTTCGAGAAATCAGGAAGACAGAACTCTGTCCTTTGTTGTCTGACTCTGAGGTGGAGGCTAGTTTGGGGATCCCCCACTTGTCATCAAGCAAGGAGAATGCATGGCCAACTAAGCCTTCCTCAATGCTGTCCTCTGTCCATTTTACTGCTTCCTCTGTTGAATACAGGTCCTCAAATAAACAGCCCAAGCCCACCAAACAGCCCCGAACACCAAGGCCACCCTCCACATCCCAAGCCCTATATCCCGGTCCAAATCAACCTCCCATTGCTCCTTACCAGACTAGACCCCCCATTCCCATTATATGCCCTACTGGGTGTACCTGTAATTTGCACATCAATGACCTTGGCTTGACTGTCAACTGCAAAGAGCGAGGATTTAATAACATTTCTGAACTCCTTCCAAGGCCATTGAATGCCAAGAAACTGTACCTGAGTAGCAATCTGATTCAGAAAATATACCGTTCTGATTTCTGGAATTTCTCTTCCTTGGATCTCTTGCATCTGGGGAACAATCGTATTTCTTATGTCCAGGATGGGGCCTTCATTAACTTGCCCAACCTAAAGAGCCTCTTCCTCAATGGCAATGATATCGAGAAGCTGACACCAGGCATGTTCCGAGGCCTACAGAGTTTGCACTACTTGTACTTTGAGTTTAACGTCATCCGGGAAATCCAGCCTGCAGCCTTCAGCCTCATGCCCAACTTGAAGCTGCTATTCCTCAACAATAACTTGCTGAGGACCCTGCCAACAGATGCCTTTGCAGGCACATCCCTGGCTCGGCTCAACTTGAGAAAGAACTACTTCCTCTACCTTCCTGTGGCTGGTGTCCTAGAACACTTGAATGCCATTGTCCAGATAGACCTCAATGAGAATCCTTGGGACTGTACCTGTGACCTGGTCCCCTTCAAACAGTGGATAGAAACCATCAGCTCAGTCAGTGTGGTGGGCGATGTGCTCTGCGGGAGCCCTGAGAACCTCACCCACCGTGATGTGCGCACTATTGAGCTGGAAGTTCTCTGCCCAGAGATGCTGCACATCCCACCAGCTGGAGCATCCCCAGCCCAGCATGGAGATTCTCACCTTGCTGGGAGTCCAACAAGTGCATCACCTTATGAGTTCTCTCCCCCTGGGGGCCCTGTGCCACTTTCCGTGTTGATTCTCAGCCTGCTGGTTCTGTTTTTTTCAGCAGTCTTTGTTGCTGCAGGCCTCTTTGCCTATGTGCTCCGACGACGCCGGAAGAAGCTCCCCTTTAGAAGCAAGCGGCAGGAAGGTGTGGACCTTACTGGCATCCAGATGCAGTGCCACCGGCTTTTTGAGGATGGTGGAGGTGGTGGAGGTGGAAGTGGAGGTGGAGGCCGACCAACTCTTTCCTCCCCAGAGAAGGCCCCTCCTGTGGGTCATGTATATGAGTACATCCCCCATCCAGTTACTCAGATGTGCAACAACCCCATCTACAAGCCTCGTGAGGAGGAGGAGGTGGCTGTTTCATCAGTCCAGGAGGCAGGGAGTGCAGAACGTGGGGGGCCTGGGACACAAGCACCAGGAATGGGTGAGGTTCTCCTAGGAAGTGAGCAGTTTGCTGAGACACCCAAGGACAACCACAGCAACTACCGGACCTTGCTGGAAAAAGAAAAGGAGTGGGCCCTGGCAGTGTCCAGCTCCCAGCTCAACACCATAGTGACGGTGAATCATCATCATCCTCACCCTCACCACCCAGCAGTTGGTGGGGTGTCAGGGGTAGTTGCGGCAACTGGGGGAGACTTGGCTGGGTTCCGCCACCACGAGAAGAATGGTGGGGTGGTGCTGTTTCCTCCTGGGGGAGGCTGCGGTGGTGGCAGTATCCTACTAGACCGAGAGAGGCCACAGCCAGCCCCCTGCACAGTGGGATTCGTGGACTGTCTCTATGGCACAGTGCCCAAATTAAAGGAACTGCACGTCCACCCTCCTGGCATGCAATACCCAGACTTACAGCAGGACGCCAGGCTCAAAGAAACCCTTCTCTTCTCGGCTGGAAAGGGCTTCACAGACCACCAAACCCCAAAAAGTGATTACCTCGAGTTAAGGGCCAAACTTCAAACCAAGCCAGATTACCTCGAAGTCCTGGAGAAGACAACATATAGGTTCTAACAGAAAAAGAAAAATAAATTAGTGGTTTTCCCTCAAAAGAAAAAGAAAATAAAAGAAACATATCCCTGCTCCTTTACACCTGTCCCAGTAAGTCCATTCTCACAAACTTTCCTGCCCTGAACAGAACTGAAACCGCATGATAACTAGAAAATACAGATGTATGCTCTCCCCTCTCACATGTGATTTGGAGGAAGGGCCATACTCAGATCATTAATCAATGAAGTGCCTTCGCAGACTTTTGCCAGCAAATGTTATCATTATTTTTTTATACTGAAACTCGAGACTTTGACTGTGCCATGTATAAGGTATATTGGGGATCATTGTACTGATCCTAATTAAGTAAAATTCAATGTGTCTTTTTATTTTCAGTAACTTTTTATTTTAGTTGTAGTTCTGTTTGACAGGGAGTGGGGAAAACAAATTGACATTTGTGGCTTTCTTTCCTCTTCCCATCATGGCACAGATTCTGTACATGTATTAACAATGCAGTTTGCTGCATGCCTGGAAACTGCAAGATGGGGAGGGAGGGGGCAGGTCTTGCTCGAATGTTCTCACCCACTCTTTTTTCTCTCATACACATATCCCCAGGCAAATCACAAATCCCTGCTCACAGTTAGGTCTCTACACCTGCAGCCTCTTCTTTCTGGCACAGGCGCGCACACACACACATACCACTCCCATTCAACCTAATCTCATTAGTTTGGGTTTGATCCATTCCTCTCCTCTCCATAGCGCCACCTTCCCCTTACCTCTAGTGTATAGCTCATGACATCTCTCCCACCACCCTGGGAAAAGTCACACTCAAGGCTGGATCCTACTGATGTGGAGGCCTGGCAGTTGAACAGCCGGAGGCGCACCCCTAGGGATGAGCACTCTCTTTGTGACACTTCATCCTAATGCCAAGATTTTTTGGAGAACATCTGCACTTTCTTATATATATATAATATTAAAAAAAATAAAAAAGCAACTGGGTATATATCACTAACAGCTTTGTAGGAAGCACTTTTAATGTTTTCTCTCTCACACACAAAGATTCAAAAGAAATGTGCATATATTTATTCTGTAATTTCAGTGATTATAAATTGTAAAGGTAATGTTTAATCATTGTATAGTGATTATGCGTCTGGTATAGCTTTCCTAATAAAAAGTTTTTGAAAAACATAATACATTATATATAGAGGATACAAAGCTTGAACCTTAAATCCCAGCTATGCCATGCTTTTCCTGCTCCCACTTTTTAAAAAAATTCTTTTATTTGTTATACAGAAAGCTAGTTTATTAACAAGTTTGATGCACTGTGATGTTGATAAATCTTATATCCCACGACCTGCATTCTATACCAGGATATAATTGGGAGTTAAAAAAATCTGATTTATATAGTTCACTTCTTTTGGATTATGAATTTCAAACTTAGTACCCCAATGATGCACCATTTTTCCTAGGCAGTATGCAATTGAGAGAAAATAAAGTAACTAGATTGCTAAGAAGTTCAGGATTAATTAGGAGGGGGTAATCAAGGATCCATGCGTCTGAAGATAGTAAACGACATAAAGGAAAAGGAAAGTAAATTGCTCTTCTTTTAAAAAATGTGCACTAAAATTACACACACACACACACACTAACCAATCAAAATCTAAGGCCTTGGAGCCAATTTGACTATCAGGAGTCTGTTAATTGTGAAAGTTGTCACTGTTATATTTAGCTACTGATTTTTCCAACCACTTACTGCAACTGGCCCCAGTCATGCTTGAACTAAGATAGAGGATGCTAAGTGAGTTTTTCTTTCTGTATGACATTAAAATGATGTTGCAAAAGTAATCTGACAATAATTCAAGTTATGATCCATTTACATGTGAGTGAAACCAAAGAAAATCGGATTTTTAAGGTGCCAGTATCTTGTTTGTGGAGGAAACTAAACCAATACAAAGAAACCGGAGAGCTTTGAGGCAGGCACTTCTCTCATTAGGCCAGTAGAGGGCAGCAGAGCTCCAGAGATTCACAGACCCTGTAGCTGCGGAACTGTGCAGTGAGGCCTGCGTTCTCTGTTATGGTTCCTCAAGCTGCCCTCAGTAGAAAATTATCATTATGTGTTGAATGTAATTCACCACAAGTCACTGATGCCTTACATCACATTTTCTTTCCATAAAAAAAGAAGACTAGCAGCTTCTAAAGCTATGAGACTGATATAAAACTAAGGCATTGTACTTAAAAAAAAAAGTCCCATGAATGTCTAGAACATATTTACATATCTCTTGATTAACTATATATGGGTATCAACACAGGTATGCATCAAGTCAAAAAGACAAGTATTCAATATAAAAATGCAACTCTTCAGGGCTATATTTTGGAATTACTTCAGTCAAGAAAAGCCCGTGGACATGATTCACTTTTTCTCTACATACAGTATTGAAATGCAGCTCTTCTTATGTAAGAGGATCACACCCACTATTAAACAGGGGTCCTCCTTTTTGTGTTTATTCTCCTTTTCTTTGTTCTTTCCCATAAGTCACCCTTTTCATAGTTATCTCACTTTCCTTATTCTTTCTAATCATCTCTCCCTCCTTCAGTTGAAGTCTTTTTTTAAGGCACAGAAAGTCAGTACTAACCTTTAAGTGTTTTAAAACCTGATCTATGGGAGTCCCTCTAAACTAGTGATTTATCATGTCCCCTTTCCTCCTAATCAAATATTTTAGTGAATAGTAGAAAGCATGTGCATAATAAAAACTCAAAAGTGCAAAGCCAGATACTTCTGACGGTAATCATCATTTCCTTAATAACCATGTACACATTCATAACATGGCATATTATACAAATCAGGTTAAAATACAATCCCTAATAATCCTGGTGCTTTTGACATTTGAAAAATGAGTGTCCATATACCATATCAAATTACAACATAACTTAACAATTAAAATGTTTATATTTTATTTATTAAATACAGAAAGACTGTCTTGTCTTAAATATAGGTCATAATTTTACTCTTAAACGAGGAATAACTGTATTTAGTGAAAATAAATTTATATGAGAATGGAATTTTGTATTAAAGGAGAGAATTTTTTGCTTCCATGGAGTTTTCTACCCCTGTGGCTAGGCCCCTTATTTTAGCTGTGCATTAGAATTACTTAAGTTAGCTTTAATTTATAATACCAGATATTTTTTCTTAAAGTACCATGAGTATTAATATAGGTACTATGATTAGGATTTGATCTATGTTTTTGCTGTAGTCAAATGATTATTTTTGAGAAAAAGATTACTAATTCACTTCATAGTGATGATTAATTCAACTGAAGCAGACTCAGATCTGACAGATATTTGCTATTATTCATTGCTATTTTATTACATATTACAGTAATAATATTTGAAAATAATAAAATGTATTGTAATGTCCCTTTAACTACAAGATAGTGAGTGGAAAATAATTGAAAGTGAAATATTAGTTTGATTCAGTAATAGTTTTAACATATTATTTATCACATACAGTATTACTTATGTGGACGCTTTTATATTTTTATTTAAAAATCTATATTATTTCATCTAATTGCAAAATACTAAAAAAATAAAAATATGATCACCATATTTTAAATACAAGTTCAGAGACAGAGATCACAAAGAAAGTTTAATGACTGAGCTTCAAAAGTTGTTTTTTTTTTCTTACCTAGGAATGTTAGTTTTAAACTCTTGATGTCTGAAAAGAATATCTGTGTTTAGCATTATGAAAATTGATAATGCAATTGCAGAACATAGGGACTTTAACCATTGCGACACATTATTTTGATACGTTTCATGTAAAGTCATTGTTCATACAGTCCTATCCTTTTGCAATTATGTCATCTAAGCCAATAAATGTTGCATTTTTGTAAAATGGCTATGACAAAGGAAATAGTAACAAAATGCTTTACAAAATGTGAGATATATTACTATAACGATTCAAGACAATATGAGAGGAAATGGTAATAAAAGGACACTCCATCTTAAATGATTTGAGCTAGTTTAATTTGAGCTTAGACATTTATAACTTATACTTAGCTCAAAATCCTCAACTGTGAAAATTCAGGTGAACAGAACATAAACTATCAGTAATTTCACCATATAAGTGTTTTTTTAAATATACTATAGGCCTTTTAAAAGTAACAGGAGCAATAACACGTGTAATTGGGCAATCGTGTGTGTGTGTGTGTGTGTGTGTGTGTGTGTGTGTGTATAGTACTATTATATATGTATATACTATGTATATACATGTATATAGTTTATATATGCTGGATTATACTTACATGTAAATTATACATTTTTTTCACATGTATAACAATTTTAGTTTTAAGCATTTATGTTTCTTGCTTCTGTCTAGCTACCATCCAAATGAAGCTGGATGAAATTATGAGTCTTCACTTTGCGAATATTCACATGTAAAAAGTAACAATGTAATTAATATTTATGAATTTAAAAGTTCTCTTATCTTCCAATTTGTTTCATTTTATTATTTAAGTCATAGGGGACAAATCTCAGTCAAATTGTGATTTAAGTTAAATCCTCACGGTAAAGAAACCAGTCTTATAAATACATAACATAAGTGAAATGAAAAATAAGTGATCTTTTTTTCATTTTTCTATTTATAGAATAAATTTTACAGGTGAAAACAACTTCAGTAGCTTTCTTAATTTGACAAGACTTTTGTAACTTATCTAGGTATGTAGAAAAAGTGAAATCTTGAAGGTAGATGTAAAAGAAGTAAAGGACCTGTCTAAGACATTCATCATCCTATTTTACTTCTTTTAATATCATCCCTCATTTAAAATGTATAATAGTAGTCGTAACAATAATCAACACAGATAACCATTTTTAGCATGCTTTTACAAAATCTGAGTCGAAGGGGAAGACTTCTCACGTCAAGGAAGCAGGTGCACACCAGGGGTTGTCACTATGAAGAGGTAATGGTCTATCTAGCTTCTCTAATTCTGATAATATTTGCTCCTGAAAATAATATACATAAATTTGAGAACATTTATTGTTTCCTCTCTATTGTATTGACATAAATGATTTTTCACATGATTCTAAAATTCTAACAGAAAATAATACTTGTGGTGAACTTGAAAGATATATAGTCAAGGAGGGATTATCTATGGCTGACCCAACTCCTACAATATCTTTAAACATTAAAACACATATGAACATTAGTAAAAGGAAGGCTTTCCTTATTACCACCCATGACAAAAAAGCCCAGCATACCTAATCAAATGTTTCTTTAGTATATTTAGTCCATTCACTTGTTTATAAAATGAGTAGCACAGTGAATTGATAGAGTTCGCAGTGTATTAAACTGTATCAAAATCAAACAAGTTTGATCAAAAAGAATGTGCTAGGGGCCGGCCCGGTGGCGCAAGCGGTTAAGTGCGCGCGCTCCGCTGCGGCGGCCCAGGGTTCACTGGTTCGGATCCCGGGCGCGCACCGACGCACTGCTTGGTAAGCCATGCTGTGGCGGCGTCCCATATAAAGTGGAGGAAGATGGGCACCGATGTTAGCCCAGGGCCGTCTTCCTCAGCAAAAAAAAAGAGGAGGATTGGCAGATGTTAGCTCAGGGCTGATCTCCTCACACACACACACACAAAAAAAATGTGCTAATGACCAAACAAACCTGAATATTTTAATTCAACTGTAATAATTAGCAGGTTGTTCTCTTGATGATTATAGGTACCACATTTCCAATACTGTATTATATGTGAATACAGGGCTTTTGTGCTTTTGACTATGAACATTTGCACATTTTACTACAAACTTTAGGTTTAGAGTTTATTTGGCTGATAGAATACTACATAATGATTTTTGGTAGCATTTAAAACAAGAGCATAACTTTCCTAACATGGGGGTGGCAAAGTTAGCTCTGAAAAAAGATGCTGAAACAAAGATGTCATCCAATTGTGTGGAGGGATGGAAAAAAGTTCTCTTCTCCCTCCTGGCCCTATTCCTTTCATTATTCTTGACAGCCCGGCTTCTACTTCTGTTTCTGACTCAGTACCAAGATATTCTTGTGACTAAGGGCACATTCATTGAGCTCAAATTAGGTGCCAAAGCAAGATCAGGGATTGATGAGAGTCCCCGTACCCAATGACAAAATGTCCAATTCACTTATCTTTGTACCCAGGCTGAGAAAATAATTCAGCATATCTCCCTTCATTGTGAAACCATTTACAAGTCTGGTGAAAAAAGTCAGAACCTATAATAATGAAACTAGAACCACTTCTGGAAATCAAGAGAAAATCACCAAACGCTTTAAAAATATGTAACCTATCTTCAAAATTTCAAAGCCTTGTTTTTCCTTCTCTGAAATGCCCTTTGTCTTCACCATGGCATCCAAAATATTGGTTTAATTAAAATTAAAATACAAACATAAAATATTTGTATTAAGACCTCCTCCTCTTACTGGAATCCACACATTTTCAGTAGTTCTTCCTTATTTACAGTGTAAACTCTCTGATTATTCTGCTGTTATACTGTTGCTTGGAATTAGTTTTTTTCCAGAGGATTCTGGTAAAACAATTTATCTTAAAATGTCTTCTTTTTTTTTTTGTTTTTTGGTCTGTGGTAACTAACTTTATAATATAAACAATTCTGTCAATATGTATACTATTAACTATATACTGTAATTGGAAAAAAAAAAAGAAACCCTTAAAGTCTATCTAAATTGGACATTTTATATGTATTAAATTGAGCTGGGATTTTTTTTTTTTTCCTACTTGTGCTCTTCTTCATCAGATTTGGATTCAAAAGTGAAATCTGTTCCTCTAGTTCTAATTAACAGTTCATTAGATGCTTTACTTTTCTAGCTGGTAATAAAAGGGAGATGGGTATAGAAAATGTTAACACATATAAATACTCTGTGGAATTATGAGGCCCAGGAATCTCTCACTCTTTCTTCAGGAAACCTTCCTCAACAAGAAGGACAATGGAAAGAGAAGGGGAAAAAAGGCAAACGCTCTCCCCTTTCTGAAGACCATCTGATAAAGGCTTTATGGAGAAAGTTTGAACTAGACTTTCACATTAACCTTTTGGTGTTATATCTTTGGAAGAGTTTAAATTCCATAGTACTAGGCCAGCCCGGTGGCATAGCGGATAAGTGCGCACGCTCCACTGCGGTGGCCCGGGGTTCGGATCCGGGGCGCACACTGACGCATCGCTTGTCAAGCTATGCTGTGGCAGCATCCCCTATCAAGTAGAGGAAGATGGGCACAGATGTTAGCTCAGGGCCAGTGTTCCTCAGCAAAAAGAGGAGGATTGGCAGATGTTAGCTCAGGGCTGATCTTCCTCACAAAAAAAAAATAAAATAAAAAAAGATAAATTCCATAGTAAGTTCACTATACTCTTCAACATGATTCTAAGCCATTTCAGTTACCATCTGTTAACATAGTCATTGGACAGGAAATCAAACCTTAACAGTAACTAAATAAATTATAATTAAAAGTAAATTTGAACGCAGAAGAAATCCCAAGGATAAACTGTAGTAACATGCATATTAAAAATTTAGCTTAATTTATGGTATAGATGTGTAAAATGAATTACGAAGTTTCCTTTTTCTTTCTTTTTTTAATTAGCAGTTTTTCCTGTACAAATAAGGATTCTTCGTTACTGTCTAGTTAATTTTTGGGCCACGTTAATAACATAACATTCTCCTGAGCCTCATACCAGAATTCATTTAAGGAACACAATCCAGTTATTAATATTTATTTAAGAAAATTTAATTATTAAATAATTGACTGTAATTTACCATGTAATACATCCCAGAGCTATGACTATTCCAGAACCAAACATATGTAGTTTAAAACATTTTTTATTAGCTGCAATATTATTCTCCTCTATTTGTGTTTATGATTTGAATTTTAGTAGTATAAATGATATTGAAATTGCTCCTTAATTTGGATCATATACTCTTCTCTCTTTATAAATGTGGATAACTGATAGCTAAACATTGCTCAGATGAATATATACATGGATTTTATTTACTAACACCTTTATCAAATAAGTGACAGTTTGCATAATGCATTACTGCACAGATGAAATTTAAAAAAGGTTTAATTTAAGGTTCAAAATGGAGTAAGATATAGTGTGGAATGCTGAACAATATATAAAACCTAGCTACTAATGTTTTATTTGTTAAATGACCCAGGCTTGAGTTTGACAGTAAATCATCTCTCATGTTAATTCACACACAGCTCCCCAGTTCTGAGGAGACAGCGCATTCACTGTGCCCACTCCACTTCAAAGAAAGAAGTCAGTATTACTATAAATCACTGTTTTAAAGAAGGGAGGGCGGAGACAATGATACTGGGGAACTTTTCTGCAAACTACGCTCTGCCTATCCTAACTGCAACATGCACAGCTCCACTCTTATTTCCACTGCAAGGTGCATCACAGAATAACAAAAAGAAATATTGCAAATAGAAAATGAAGAGAGAGAGAAGGCAACGTGCAGTCAGTTAGAAAAGGCACCTGAGGTAATTCTGATATGCTCACTCATCAACCCACACTTTGAGAACTACTGTTCTCAGCAAGCATCTTTAGTTGCAACCAAGCAAATACATTACCCTTTACTATATGCAGTTTGCTAATTCCCATTTTGTAAAAATCACTGTGCTGCTTCTTTTATTTTCTGAAAATACATATCTTTCATGGGCATCAAAATTTAGTTTCAAATTTCCTTCATCCAATAGGCCTTTATTGATATAGTAAGCTAATTTTGAATATTCTCCCATATACTTATGCACACAATTTACTCTACGCTGATTTGAGTATGCAGGAATATATTACCCTAAGTGTCCTTCAGTCACTCTGCCTGTCTGTGCCAAGAATTCTGGCTTTTAAATTATATTGTAAGCACTTGAGAACACAGATTGTCTTCAAGGTCTTTTGTAGCCCAGTGTCTAGGACCATATTTTGTCCAGGCATGGGAAATATATCCCGATCAAACTTCTGAGTTTCATGGATCCTATCCTGTTTCTAGAATAGCCACATTACTACCTTTATTATTCCCATTATTTCTAAGACACAGCCTTAATAACAATAGACACTAGGTAAATATTTGTTAATTAAATGAATGAACAGAGTTTTAAAATATGTATAGCCTATAAGTTCTTGCAAAAGTTGTTAGTCCTTTGGTATGTAACCCAGAGAAAAGATGAAAAAGGATGGAGGAGTTTGGAGTGTGAGAGAGGTGACAAGAAGTGTCACAGTATGGGAAATGTAATAATTTATTTTACTTTTCTTGGATTTCTTTATTAGTAATATATACATTGACCTCAAGGAAAATAGATTGTGGAAACTGAGCGCTATGAGTATGTCTCTAGGGAGAAACTAATGGAAAAAAAAAAAAACAAGAAAGAAAAGGACAAAGAAAACTAAAACTTAGTTTTATCCATTAGCAGCCAAAGCAGAGAAGGAGCATGCCCAGTAGTATGCAGATGTGGTATTAGCGAAGCTTGTGCTCAGCTGCTTAAATGTTTACAAATAAGAGCAATAATTTAGTAGGCTTTGTTGATGTTGTCTCTGTTATAATTGCTTAACTGAAGGTTCTACCACTTTACTGAAAATTCTACTGAAATGTTAATCCAGCCAAGAGTATTAAATAAAACAGGACATACATACAAGTATTATATGTACCACTTTCCTTTACAGAGATGAGCAATTTAAAATATACTTTTATCTCTTCTATACCAGCCAAATGTACAAGATTTCACAGATATGGTGACAGGAAAATACTAGCTCTATTCCTATATTTTAGTCTTTGATCCTGTTTTGGACAAGGATGAGGTAAAATCAGATGACGAATGCAGAATTGCATGGATGAACATATGAATGAATATATAAAATATACTTCTACCTTGCAAGATCCAAATTTTAATGCATAGCTAACCACATTTCACTTAGGTAATGTGAAACTTTTAAAAGAGAAAAAAAATCATCTGTGTTCTTATTAAAGTTTGAATCTTGAAATACTACTATGATCATATTCTCCTCTATCTTACCAAAGGATATAATTATGAGAGTTTAACTGATGGTAAATTTAGCCCAAAAAGAAACATTTAAGGCAAATACAAACAAACACATACATTTTTTATAAACTTCAGACATTTATTTATTTTCATTAAAGCTATGGATATCCACATAAAATTCAGAGTCCTTTTCGGGTATCTGGAAGCTTGCCACTGTGTTGCTACGCCTTAGCTGTCTTAGATGTTTGACCTTGTGTTAAAACTGTATATTCTAATTAGAATTTTAGGTTGTCCTTGAAATATACTTGTGATTGAACTCTAATTCTATTAGAGAAAAAATGATCATAAACTGTACATTTACATCTTTTAATGCATTTAGAGTATAATTCAAGTATTTTAGAAGTAGTTGTGCAAAAGGATTGCAGAATTTCAAACTGCTGTCAAAGCAAATAAATGGTGTGTGATCCACTATGTCTTAGAAGATGTAACATAAGAACATCTTGCTAGTCAATAGAATCAGGAATGTAGAGACAATAAATTCTTCAAACATAAGGTAGGCTTATATAAAATTAAAATCTAAAAATATGATATTTTAGGACTATTTAATGTATTGGGAATCTAAAGTAAAAATTCATAAATATAGATATGTGTACCAACATTCCACATACTTTTATAACTATTTCCATTAATAAAAATGCTATGACAATATAATCATATATTAGTACATAAGTTAGTATACAACTTAAAAAAGCTATGCACATGAGAATGAATTAAGTTTCATATCTTGACTCACTGTAAAAGTTAGTAAACATTTCAACTTGAATTTTTCTGAATAATCAGCTGTGTAAAAACATGATGTTGTAATGAGGGCAGATATGGTAACAATAACTCCCAGGAAAAGCTTTCCCATGCCTTAAAAATGCTCACAAACTGTTTTATTTAAGCTTTATAGAGTGCTGATATCTAAGACATAAAAAGCCTTTTACATTGCCTATTAAAATGTACTTTCTGTTTAATTATATTTCTGAAATTGCAATATGATCAGATTTGTTTTAAATAGTTGAGGATCTCCTATCACTGTAATATGTAGATTCTGCTCTGAGTCAATATTATTTCATTACGGATTATGCTCTTAACTGAAAAGATTAAAGTGTCAAAAACAAACGAAGAATATAAAAAACAAAACCTAACAATAGGAATCTTTGTTAAATGAGTACTATAAGGATTTAGATTTCCTCTCCCTCCTGCTATTATCAGGTGAAGTGATGACTGGATAAGAAAAGACTACTGTAGCTTGTAATCTCATCCTTTTGTCCAAGTTTCTCCAGTAAAGCTACTACGGTTTAATGGAAAGCTAAGTCTAAAGAGGATCCCACAGATAACCAGAGATAATAGGTCTCACTGCTAAATGCCTTTCTCCCTGTGAAAACAACGTTCTTCTTAGGACATTGGAGCTCCTTTTTGTCCTAATACTAAGATGAGTAGGCTATGATAATACAGCTTGAAAATCCTTGAAAGTTTTTTAAATAGTTTCAGTTCTTCATTATACTCTAGAACGTGAGATGAGGCTAAACTTTAGAAGGATGCCTTCATGATCTAACTATTAAGGGGAGAATGACACTCCATTCTCCGTGGAACATGAAACCTCTGCTAGCGACCATTCTGCTGGTATATTCTTTTGAATGTCTGTCCCTGTAAGCCATCATGCGGAAGGCAATTGTGACTACTGCAATAACCTCACAGGAAGACCTTTTGTCATACCTTGAGAAAATTTCAGACCCTGAATTATCTCAAACCTTTTAAATTGGATTGTAGCTGAAAAGCATATAGGACTCTTTCTGATTCTCCTGGCCTGTTCGTTTAGTTGGTATTGATGAGGATTTCTTAGAATTTTGAATCAGAATGAATTTAAACTATGAATGGGATATGTGCAAAACTGGGGGACATTGTGTTCTTCCTGGTAAGTGCTGAATTCATCACATAGAGAACCCACTAGTATAATGCTTAAAAGAGATCCTGTCAGATCTGCATGAGAATCCCTGCTCAGCCATTAACACCTATATAATCTTGGACAGGTTGTTTTAATCTTTCTGAGCTGCTTAAACTAAGTCACATGGTCAGATTTATATTATTAAAAGATCTCTCTAGTAGCTGTGAGGAATGGACTGAAGGGGACTAAAGAACAGTTAGGGTTTTGTTTTTTTTTTTAAGTTTTGTTTGCAATAATTTTAGATGAACAGAAAAGTTGCAAAAATAGTCGCGTTCCCTGTATATCCTTCAATCAGGCTCCCCTAATGTTAACATCTGACTTAACAATGGTACCTTTGTCAAAACTAAGAAATTAATACATTGGTGCAATACTATTAGCTAAACTACAAGCTGTATTTAGATTTCAGCAGTTTTTTCATTAATGTCCTTTTTCTGTTCCAGGACCCAACCCAGGATATCACTTTGCATTTAATAGTGTTCCTTTTATTTTTTATTTCATTTTTTTCCACATTCCAGCCTAAAGACACTGGTGGCCTGGACTAGGTAGTAGCAATGAAGAGAGAAGGAAGTAGATGTGAAACATGCTGAAGCCAGGGACAGTGGGCTAGGTTACTGAACGGATACGAGTCATGAAGCAAAGGAAAGAATCAAGAATGATTTGCAAAAATTTGTGGTTTGAAGAACTGAGTAGATGGTGGTGACTTTTACTGAGACAGGATGACTGGAGGGTGGGATGAGAACAAGTTTAGAAAGAAAATCATGAGTTTCATTTTAGGCTTGTTAAGATGTGAGTATTAGCAATAATGTATGTAAAACATTTAGATCAATGCCACATAGTAAGTGTTCAATAAATGAGGACCACTATGTGATGTTCATCATCATCATCATTATCATTATTATTATTATCATCATCATCACTATCATTATCATCAGGAAGGAATTTCATTACTGCTTCAGGTTGAAAAGAAACTTTCTATGAAGGTGCCAGCATTGCTGATGGTTCCACACTTTTCTCTGTGGAGTGTTTTCAGAAATCTATCCAATGGGAGTGTAAACTGGAAATGCCAGGCCTTGTTTGAGGCTACCGAAGGATGCATGTATAACATTCCTATTCTCTATCCTGAATTGGAGTCCTTAACGGACCCTACAGTACAAGGGGCTCCTCTGTAAGACGCCAAGTTGCAAGGGTACTATACAACTTGGGCAAAGCATAGGGGTATAAAAGGGCATAAAATGTTACAAAAATGAAAGCGTTTTGGCGAATTGGAGGGAATGGTTAAAGACGAGATGAGTAAGGCAAATTGGGGCCATAGTGAGAAGGGCTTAAATGCATACTACAGAGTTTAGAATTTAACCCAGTAGAGAGGAGATTGTATAACTTTTTAATTTCAAGATCCTTATCAGTGGGAAAACTACGTCAATGTATAACAGAATTCTAATGTCAAAAATCCTTATAAGCAACATGATTTCCTAGCTGCATTCCATTCTTAACTACAGTGCTCTTCCGAGTAGCAAGAATGGGTATCTTGAGGATGAGAATGGTGAATTTAGCAAAAGGAGTCACTTTTTTTGAAAGAAATATTTAGTAGATTCCTCTGCTGGAAAAGGCCCGGGAATGCTGTAAAGGTTCAATTATGATGTGTCTTACCTCTATCCATCGTAAACCACTCCCTTCATGTCAGAGAGAGTGAGAAGACTAACGTGCCAAAAATGAAGGACTGCCCTTAATTTCCTATGTAGGACGGTAAAATATTTTAGATCCTGCCGTAAGTCTTATCGAGAGCAAAATAACAGGAGTTAATTCTAGCTGAGCCGAAAAAGTGAGGCATCTGCAGGTTAAGAAAGAACAGTATCTATTCATGATGCTATGAGGACACTTACTTTGTGTTTACATAGCCAAATAACCCAGACTTTGCCAATTACCTGATTTTACAAGTTTCAGCATAGATCTAGCCTCTATGCCAATGATAAGCTATTCTGATCTGAATTGTATAGCTTTTGTATATTGTATAATTTGTAGTGGGTTTATTCTGCATGTACCTTGAACATCAAGGAAGGACACAAGGGCAGCTTCAATGTGCTGCTGGATGTAAAAACAAAAAATGAGTTGTATACATACTAAAATATTAAAAATTAAGAGTTATTCTACCATTCATTAGATGGAAGGTGGGCACATGTAAGTTGGTAGAAGGAAATCAAACAAATGAGCAAAGATTCTTTCATAACTACGAATAATCTTTCATACTCCATTCGTATTTTCCCATTGCTTGCATTATTGGGCATTATAGCCATTAAGGATTATTTCATCGTGTTGACACAGGTCCTGAGATTCAAATTCTCCAACATAAATGGTAAGGAAAGTACTGGAGCTACTTCACTTACCCTTCTATTAATGGTCTTATATTTACTGTCTTCTATAGGGCCTTACATATATTTTTTATTTATTAGATCTGCTTATATTTTCTTCTCTGAGCACATGTGCATGCGAAGCAGTAGAGAATAATAAACAAGGTTTAAAGCATTCACAAACAAGGGAACGTTATTAAGAAAATGAATGTTTTCATTCAGAATTAGCATGGTAGAATCCAGGCCATGAATCCCATTAGGAGATTTTGTCCTTTAACTGCAGCCCCTAGGGATAGACGAAATGCCAATAAAGATCGACTTCACACAGGTATATGAAGGATGAGAGTGTGGATGTTTAAAAACATTCCCACTTCTTTCTCATTCACAGGGTTATTTAACCTTGCTGGTGTTATCTGAAATAACGGTCTCAACTCTGGTCTGCTTTTCCTATGCAGACGCAGCCACCACAGTGCTGAGTGGAGAATCTATTGTTTTCACAATTTAAAGATTGTTAGAACAGAAATAGGAGAAGAATCTTCAATAATGTATATGCCATTTAAAATATCTTTGGAAGTTCTCTGGATAAGTTTCTATAGGCCTCTTACTTAAAGTAAGAGATATAATTTTTAAAGGCTTAATTTTGAATGCCTTTAATATTGCTGTCTGTGTTTCCTGCCTCATACTCTTGCCTGATTTTTCTCTGTTACACTTGTTCTGTTTCTGCACCCAGTAATTTTTCCCCAATTTTTATCTTTTCTTGTTTTAAGTGAAGAATTTGGGGCCGGCCCTGTGGCTTAGCGGTTAAGTGCACGTACTCCGCTACTGGTGGCCCAGGTTCAGATCCTGGGCACACACTGACACACCGCTTCTCCGGCACGGTGAGGCGGTGTCCCACATACAGCAACTAGCAGGACGTGCAACTATGACATACAACTATCTGCTGGGGCTTTGGGGAGAAAAAGGGAAAAAAAAAAAAAAAAAAAGGAGGAGGATTGGCAATAGATGTTAGCTCAGGGCCGGTCTTCCTCAGCAAAGAGGAGGATTGGCATGCATGTTAGCTCAGGGCTGATCTTCCTCACAAAAAAAAAAAAAATGTAAGTGAAGAATTTAATTTTATGATTTTAAATTTTAAAGTACTATAAAACAGGCAACAAAGGGGCAGGCATTTTGTGAATAAAATGAGATAACACGATGCTTCTTAAATGATGCTTAAAACATGACTTTCAGGTGTGTTCTAGAAATGATGCAAAGTTACTTACCAAGAAGTTGGTGAGGTATTGACAATAATATATAGAACCATATTTTGCACATAGTTATTGAACATCTACTGCTTCAAGGCAAGCCACTGTGAATACAGAACTATATGATCTTAAGGAAATGACAGACTAGTTTTGGGAGATGTGACTTACACATGCAAAATTATTTTAAGGTATTAAAAACTATTGGTATAGACAGAACACACAATGGGAATTAAGAAGGAATTAAATTACTGTTTGACAGAAAGTCATGTGGTATCTAATGTGACAACCACAACACCCAGGTTGGCCCTGAGCAAGGACCTTCTGAAATGCTGAAGAACACAGCCTTCACAGCTCCCTGGTCACAGCTCATTTCTGTTTCTCTATTAGCTCAAATCAGCTATTAAGCGTGTAGAATAGCAAAGTCTGGAAATTATTTGAAGGAAAAGAGTGACCATGATTCTACACTTAAAAGTCCTTAGCTGCAGAATCACTTAATGACACAGTTATAATTATTCAAACTACTGTAATTTTTTAAAAAGAGTTCTAGATTTGGAAAAATGCTGACTTGTTCAAACTGCATCTGAAATCATTAAGCACTCCTTTTGCAAGAAAAAAAGAATCTCATATCATCACGGTTTAAACTATTCATTTAAGCATATTTTATGGAATAAACTTCAGCTCCTTGAATGTGATTGTACTGCCGTCTTTATCTCTGGGCTGATTCAAAATCACTGTTTCCATGCAACCTTTGATGAGCGGTAGGAAAGGACCCATTTACACTGCGATGAGAGAATGGGTGAGGTTAGGGTGGTTGTACACTGTTGGGGATCAGGTTTTTCCAGAATCTTCCAGGTTGAAATCACTGCTCTCACCACTCTGCACATATTCTACTAATATAAATAAATAATTATTGATTTCTGCAGTAAATATATAGGAGTCAGCAATAGTCTGCTCCTTTGAACTTAGAAAGAGGCTTTTAAAATAAAAATGGTAAGCATGATACAATCAGTTCATAATGAAAAATATTAGCCATCTGCAGAATAACCCATGCAGTTATTTCTGTTGAAGAGTTTTCTTATATAATCACATTTGGTCAGAATGAGTTATGTATAGTCTCAGGAATCCATGACAGGAACAAGATAGCCTACTGATTTTATATCCCAAATATTTTTGGAACGATTTCTCTCCATATCTCAGAGTAAGTTATCCATTAAGATTATACAGCTACTAGTTTTGCTTTGATTCTATGCTCACCAAACAACACTCTCTTTTAAATTTCTTATTTGCTTGTTATTTTTTCAGGAAGAAAAGTCACTGTGAAACAGATGTAACTATCCTGATCTCTGTGACATAATTCTCACTGTAAATAAAGATATTGATATTCTGGTTTATATATCAATCCCTTGTTATTTTAGTTAATATGAGTCAGCTCACGAATCTAAATACCTCTCCCCTGGTGCACACAATGGGGAACAGCTCAGAAGACAGGATTTTGAAGACTGCAACCCACTCAAGGCTGCAGTGGACCTGAAATCAAAGGCACGAGCACAATCTGATATAAGTAAGAATCTAGGTTCTAGTAGGATCAAAAAAAATAATGTCTAGAAGAGACTTCAAGTATATAGGACAGAAATTGATGTCAAATGCAAGATATGAAGCTAGAATTTAACAGCCAAAGCAATGAAAATGAGAGGAGGTTGAGTAGAACCAGAGAGTGGTCTGGGAAAACTGTCTGCCACAAGCACTGTTGTTTACAGTGGTGGGTACCAGAAGCAGTACGTTGTAGCTGCTGGGTCAGCTGCATTTAAAGCATAACATGCATCAGAGATACCGATAGTCCAGTCCAGTCCAGAGGACTGGACATAAATGCAGCATCACAGTAAATCTAAAAGTAATGCCAGTTAGAAACTGTTCAACTTCTCTAAGAGGCCAGAGAATGTGGAGTGATAGTGCGTTGATTAAGAGATGGGCTCTGGAGTGCGAATGCCTGGTACTGAATCCCAGCACTCTCCATCTAATAGCTGTGTGACCCTAGGCAAGTGACTTCACATTTTTAAGCATCAGTTTCCTTTTCCATAAAATGGGAATAATAATAATAGTATCCACTTGTGAAAATTAGATGGGAATTTATGTATACATTGCTGTTTATCACAGTTCATGGCACAAAATAATGCTTTGTAACTGTAATAACAATGCCCTAAATATAATAACCTATGTTCAAAGCACTGTAATAAGCATTCACGGGAGGAGGTAAGGCAGGGGTGAAGGAAGAGAAATTTGGAGATAAATGACAATGAATTCCTATCATATAGGCCTTTATAATTTAATAAGGGAGACTTTCTGATTAAAAAAATCAAGAGCCTATCCCGTCACTGTTTGCCCAGGACAAACTGTTTTGGCAGATGGGCTTAGTTACATACGAAGGAAGAAAGATGAAGTACAGAGATTAACTTGTTAGAACACGAGTAATTTATTTAACCTTTTAAAAATTTATTTTGGTAAAATAGAACTAATAAAACTTACTAGAAGACAATTAGCAAAGTGATTTAGGGACATGAAAAGTAAAATTCCTGTTTAAACAAAGATATTATTTCATATTAAAATGAAGTCTTGATGCAAAAGCTCACATCAAATAAAAGTGACGTAGTTTTGGACTTACTAATGTGTGTGATTGTACAATAACAACTGAATGACGTTCACCTCTTTTGAAAGATTCTGAGCAATATTTGTGGAACATTTATGTAATGGAGAAGTTTAAGATTTCAAAAATAGAAACTGCATCAGAGGAAAGAGAAGGAACACTGTGAAGAGAATAAGAGGATGGTTCAGTTCACATATACTATTTATACATATATTCTAGGCAGACAGGTGGCCATTTGGGACAAACTATAATAGTAGCTATATTGAAACAGTAAATTATAAGAGCAAGGATACCAAGTCAATATTTTACTAGTAAAGCACAGTTTAAAGCATATTGGAATAGCAAGTGTCATCAGTAATGCATAGGAGCAAACCAAAAGTCAGCACAGTAAGAAGTTTTTACATAACTAAGCCAAACCTTGGTTTTGAGTTTTTGATTGAAACTATAGTGATGAATCAATTAGAATGGGACTGAAAAGAAGGAATGAGTGAGCTTTAAAAGACTGTGCCTGGAGATATGGCAGGGCTGTGTGTGTGTGTGTGTGTGTGTGTGTGTGTGTGTATAAAATAAATAAACATATCTGACAGAAATCAAAGGCTGAAGATTCACCTGACTGATAAGAATAAACCAATAACAGCAAAAACAAAAAATGATGTACAGAACAGCAGTTGACCACATAAAGTGACCTTGCAACTATGATAAAAGTTTCTCACTTCCTGAAACTGCTGCAAATAATAGACAAGATTTACCAAGATCCAAGACTCAGAGAATAAGATGAATTTCACTTCAGCAAAACAAAACAGACCTAGAGGCAAATTTACTGATTAAAGAAATGCCAAACCAATATCAACATGTCTAAATGTTGCCAGTTGTAAGTCAAAGCATAATCCTTGAACCCATATGTAGAGGCCCTGAGAAAGAAAATTCTTAGTAACAGTCTATTCTCACCACAACTGAAGCTGGGACTGGCTCCTACTTCACTGAAACCACAAGGACTTCTTTAAATTCTTAACAGTAGTAAATGGCAACAATGAATTCTGTTTGACTGACAGGTGTTCGTTTGTGTTCAAGAGAAGAAAGGTACCAAATTGAAAACTATAAAATTTGAATTTCACATAAATATTCTGTCCCAAGTTTTTTTAAGGGTTTGCACGAGTATATTTGTCTTTTTTGTCAAAAGCATTTATTTTGCTTAATAATTTTATATTTGTGTATCATTATGCTACATTTTATCATCTGAGGTTACACCTTTCAAGCTACCTGTAGACATTTGTGTTATAAAAGTTTTTCTATACTGAATCATCGTATTTTTAAATTTAAATTTATTACTTTGATATTCCAGGTTGCACCGAAGCCTCTGCGAAGTTTCATTTTGTTTGTTTTTAATGTAGCTTGTCTTTAAACATCTATTTCAAATGAATAATGGAAGGCAATTCCGTTGACTGCAAACGAAAACTAAGTATCACGGAATTCTCTCTTCATAGAAAAATTTAAGGCAAAATTAGGCACTGGAGAAGAGACAGATACTGCATGTACCTATAAAAGCAAAAATCAAAACATACTGAGGCCCTTTTCCCATTTCAGTAAGACCGCAGCAAGCAGTCATCTTGCCTTCCTCAAAAAAAAAAATTTTAATACCATGTTCAGAAGGTCATATTCAGTATTTAGCTTCAGAGAATTCTGTTCCTAATATTTAAAATGGGGTTTCAGAGGTTCATGGGAGAGCAAAATCTGCCTCTTGCTGACCAAGGTCCCATGGGAGGAAAAAAATACAGAATGTAGTTCTGACAAAATCTATTTACACAATTAATCTTTTACATGATATAAAATATCCCAAACTTTCAAATAGAATTTTTTTTAAGTCAAGGTTTTTTTTAAGGAACCTACATTAATTATTCAGCCTTAGTAGAACAGAGCTTCAACACTATGGAGTCTTAAAGCTGTGGGTTTTACCCTCCTAACAAACTAGCCATTTATGAAATATTACGTTATGGGTTAGGAAGGGTGGGATGAAATCATGAATTCTTTTTAAATGTGTTTCATTTGTTTTAAGACTGAAATACTCAACTATATGACAGTTCTTCTAAGGGGGAGAAATGCTAGTGGGAAAGTAATCTCAATTGTACTTTGTCTTTCATACTTTGTCATTAAACATGTCAGTATGTTATTCTTGCATTTAAAGGGGAAACTTCTATTTTAACACAAGAGTCTAATATTTATTCAGAAAATTTGCTAACAATGCATTGTTTGGGTATAAAAAGAAACTTTAAGTCAGTACATTTTTATTTCTAAGAAAAGTCTAAATGAAAACTATATGAACCACTACTATCTAGCATAACTAAAGAGTGCAAAAATTTATAAAACTGATTCACTCTGGATTTGTACTCTAAAAGTGAGCAGTACACCGTGGAAGGCTGGGTTTAAGGGTTCATATTGATGGGGTTGCTATGTTAAGCCTGCGAATACATCAACTAGGTAGGCTAGCCTTGTTTTTATGAATGTGCTATAATAGATTGAATGTTCGTGTCCCCCCGAAATTTTTATGTTAAATCCTAACGCCTAATGGGATGGTATTAGGAGGGGGGCCTTTGGGAGGTGATTAGGTCATGAGGGTAGAGGCCTCATGAATGGGACTAGTGCCCTCAAAAAGAGACTCCAAAGAGCTCCCTTGCCCCTTCCACCACGTGAGGACACAGTGAGAAGACTGCGGTCTATGAACAAGGAAGTTGGATCTCACCAGACACCAAATCTGCTGATGCCTGGATCTTTGACTTTCCAGCCTCCAGAACTGTAAGAAATAAATTTCTGTTGGTTATAAGCCACGGAGTCTACGGTATTTTGTTATGGCAATCCAAATGGACTAAGACAGAATGGCTAGGGGTTGGCATGGAATATGCACATTTCATATCATTCCATTAAACAACGGCTTAATGATTTCTGCTTGAGCCAGGCCTTAGGAATGATAATAAAGTCCAGGAGAGGACATAAAAAAAGGATATTAGGCTATATAGGGCTGTATGTGCCAGTCTTAACAGACTAAGGGTTTTCCTAAAAAAATTTTTAAAAAGTCTGTTTCTTTTCTTGCTTTTTTGTCAATGTATGCATGTAACTTTCAGAGCTTACATGGAAATAATGCAAAAGGTTACAGACTTGAATGATATTCCTGGGAAATTTACATTTTGGTGGGATAATTTACCTCCATTGGCTATAAAATGTATGTTACTTTTACCACCACAAAGAATATGAGAATGTATGATTGTAAAATCAGTTGGATTTTCTTTCTTCACATGAAAGGTAGAAGACATGAATTTTATGATAAATTCTGTTTCCTTGGGAGCGTATACGTTGAGGATGCAGACTTAAGAAAAACTACAAAGAAGTTTTGAAGAAATGTTAGTGTTGTAATGATTCCTAACTAAAAGTAATACAACATACACAGCACCAATCCTGTGATCGTATATAAACAGCTGGTGTTAGTGTCTTTCATGAGTGTAACAGGTGTCTAGAGACACTTGTGAGAAGTTAATGCTTGAAGGGATAGTTTAAAGTCTTTAATAAATTTCGTCAGTTTACTCAGGCCATTCCCAGCCCTTGACAGATAAATAGGAGTTCTATAGCAGAAACTTGAGGGCCTTTACCTATTGGAAGTGAAATTGGAACAAGTGGCCCTTGTTCCAACAGCTGCCTATCTCTCAATTTTAGGAGCCATCTACCTGCCAAGTGAGTACCTCTGGGAAGAGTCTGAATAACTGGAAAAGACTTAAGAAATGGTGCTTGGCAAAGAGGGAGGGCCAAGTCCAAGGAGTTGGTTAGCAGCAAATTTTCCTAAATTAACTGGGGACACTGATATGGTTTCTTTCAGTTTGTTACAGATTTGGATAGACTGGACTAAAGTTTGGAAGGTGCTGGGATAGGACAATAAGCTTTGCTAGACTAGGGACAGGAAGAGCTCTCCCCAGACTGTACAAGAGAGATTATACTAGCGAGATGAGACTAAAATAAAAATTAGAATCGGGAGGGTGTTTAAAACTTGGTCTGAATGGAATGACATAACCAATAGTCTCAAAGGAGACATATTGAGTTGAGACAGGACTTTGGAATTGGGTAGCTATTTTTTTTTTAGTAAATTATATTCATAAATTGATGCTTAAATCTTAGTGATTAGGGTGAATAAGAGAAAGATTAGAGCTGACCTATATCATGCTTTCTGTTTCAAGTTGCAAATTTTTTTATCTGTATTCATGGTATATTAATATTCTGTCAACCTGTATTGTTCCATTAATCTGTGTTGGAATGCAACAGGCTAAATACCTTAACTTAAAAATATGTCATCTGAATTTAATGCACTTATTTCTGTTTCAGGGAGTAGAAACTCACATATTCTTAATTATTGAGTAGTTATAAAGTGTCAATTCATTTAAAAATTTTAGCATTAAAACAAATTAAAAGCCATTTAAGCTCACTAATAGGACTGTAGTGGCTCTCTGGCTTTTCAGTAGCATCTACTGAGATTAAAAATAACAGGAAAGTTAACTTGGATCGCATTATAGATGTTTGTGTTATCTGGCATCTAAAAACAGGAATGCAAGTATGTCAGGTAAGAAGGAGGTATGGTTAATATAAAAATCATAGGCACCCAGCCACAAGGAAATAAGTTCTTTTAGTTAGTGCCTCAGGTCAGTAAAAGTACAAGGCACACCCTCACTAACTGTGCTGTGGATAATTTTGGAAGCCATAAAACGGAGAGGAAGGCACATTTCAAAGGTTTTCTTTGAAAACTGGACTGAGAATTGTAAAACAAGGTTGAGCATAAAATTGGAATTACTGATATGACTGCTCCACCCCTAGATCTTACTTCCTAGTAGGGAAGCAGAAGAAAAACAGTCCTTGTGATTCAGAAGTCCTAGATAGGGCCTGGATTCCATCTCCTTTGACTTGAGATTAAAAAAAAAATTCTCCTACTAAAATATTAGCTTTTCGTACTTGACTGTAGCATCTTTGTGGTCAGAGGGTATGCACATCTTATCAGAGGGTGTGCACATCTTAACATCTGGCAGACTTTCTGGTGTATAAGACAGTCAAAAAATACAGTCTATTCTTATTCCAGTAGTTATGTTCTATAAAGGTTGGGGGAACCCTGAGTTAGCAAATATTGCTCCTAGTTGAAATACATATACATGTATATATATGCACACTATATACATACATATCTCATATAGATTATAATCGTAAATCCTAAAAACAACTAATCCTGGTAGATTCTATTTTATTTTACAAAAGAGAAAACAAGGTTCAGCAATGTTGTGACATTCCTGAGGCTGCTCCATTAATAGGGAACAGTGCTGGCATCTAAATCCTGCCCAACTGGCCCCAGAGCTGGAGCTTCTTGCATTACACTGCACCGCCCCCTACTGTCTCCATCCTCTGGTCATCTCTGAACGAGAATTGAACCTAGGCAGTGTGTGGCCATATTTGACCTCCACTGGGAATATGTACATTTTTAGCTGCTCTGCACATGTCTAGCAATTACCCAAGAAAGTGCCTCAATTATTAACTGGGGGGTTACAAATAAATTTTAGTGAGTGAATTTACAAATACTAGATCTGTAAATAACAAGGATCCATTGTGTATGAATGAATTGAATTCCATATTCAAAATAATTATAATGTAGTTAGTTCTTCTCTGCTATGGAGGTGGCAGAAATTCACTGAAAGAGCACTTTGACATCCATCTTTGGATTTAGAGAGTGAAGGAACTGTAGAGTTTCGAAGACCACTGAAACATTTTTGTTCCTGCTGGTGAGTACTCAATAATTCTGTTTTCTACTAACCAGCCAAAGTTTCATTAAGATGATCATTCAGGGACACTCTATCTTTTGCCCCAGAGTGCATGTAAATATGAATATATATATTATAAATATAATTATTATATATTATACATACGTCCATAAGTGTATAATTATCATTATTTTTTTCCTGACATGTTGTAACATCAAGTGGTCTGAGAAGCAGCACTGTATAGTTGTTAAGCACACAGACTCTGAGATCAGACTGCCTGGGTTCAAAAGCCAGCTCCAAAAAACTTCTATGAGACATTGGGCAGGGGATCATTAATAGGATCATAATAAAGTCTACCTCATAGGAATTCTGTGAATATTAAATGAACCGACTTATTATAATATAAAATACAAGTAAAATGCTTAGAACAGTACCTGGAGCACAGTAACCATTCTTTCTTCGTCAGCTCCAGCTGCAATAATAAAATACCACAGACTGAATGACTTAAACAACAGACATTTATTTCTCACAGTTCTGAAGTCTAGGAAGTCCAAGATCAAGATGCCAGCAGATTCTCTTCCTAGTGAGGGCCCTCTTCCTGGCTTGCAGATGGCTGCCTTCTCACTATGTCCTCAAATGTAGAGAGATAGAGAGCTCTGATCTCTCTTCCTCTGCTTAGAAGGACACTAATTCCATCATGAGAGCCTCCCTCTCATGACCTCATCTAAACATAATTACCTACCAAGCCTTCACCTCTAAATACCATCAGATTAGGGTTAGGACTTCAACATATGAACTCAGAGAGGAGGTACATTCAGCCCATAATACATTCTAAGTCTTATTTACACTTCAACTGTTGTTATTAATACTTTTATTAATTAGAGTAGTAGAATTTGCTTACACTTGAAAGGTGAGATGTAATTTTTAAATGGGTTTTTGGGGAGAAGATCACAGAGATCAAGTGACATGTTCATCTCATCACATCAAGGGCACATACAGTCAACATGATTTATGACTACTGATGTTGATCTTGATCACCTGGCTGAAGTACTGTCAGGTTTCTCCACTGTAAAGTGACTCTTTATTTCCTCCTTTCCATATTGTATGCTTTGTGCAGCCCATACTTAAGAAGTGGGGAGTTATGTTCCCACTCCTTTAGGGTCAAGTTTCTACGTCATTTGTTTGGAATTCTTCTGCACAGGAAATTTGTCTTTTTTCCCTCTATCAATTAATTTATTCACTCATTTATTTACATCAGTGTGGAAGCAGATATTTATTTTATACTTTTGGTTACAATTCACTACTACTTTATTTTGTTGCTCAAACTTTTCACTTGGCTCCTAAACCCCTTTGATATGCCCCATTAATGTGGTTTTTTTTTTAGCACTTTCTTAACTTTTAGCACTACAAGGTGCTCCTGCTTGAGGCTTATTTTGTATATTTCCTACACAGTCCTAGTCCAAGAAATAGTTATTTCTACAAAAAGCTCCAGTTCCTTTCAGTGGTAAACGGTATTAGAAACCAAGATCTGGGTTCTAGTAACACTTGTCGCTACTGGGATGTCTTTTCTTTTAGGCTCTCTCAACTGCTAGCGCAAATAAATATATCTTTGTATACTAACCCCTGTATATACACATATCTATGAATATTTCTATGTGTAATCATCAGTTAACTCAGTTAAACGTGAGTTCTTACTGATTACTCCAACTCTAATCCATCACCCCATGAACAATCCTAGCATCTTTCCCCTTGCTAATTTGTAAATTCCCATTCCAACAGTAATAAACCTGGCTCCCACTATCCATCATTCATTTACTTATTGAATTCCAGTATACATACACAGCAGTATCAGATTCCTAATCTGTACCTCTGTGGGAAAAACTTTATCAATCAGATTACAGTGCTTATGTGCAGTTCCTTTTGCCTTTAGTCTTACAGATTCCATTCATTTCCAACGTTCCACAGATCAGTACCTTTTGCCCCACCCCCTTCAGTGAAGTTACTTCATACACTTGTAATAAAGTTAGATTCTCTCGTCGCAGTCCTTATTCTTTCCTAGGACCTCCTGATTTCCTAAATGATTTTTTAAAATTGTATATTTAAACTTCACTCTTCGTGCTATAAGATTCGATGGGTTTTGACAAATGCATAATATCATGTCCCTTGTTTTGAGTTCAATTTTGTCCCATCGCTAAAATATATGAGTCTAACCCCCCTGTACCTCAAAATGTGACCTTATTTGAGATAAGAGTCTTTAGAGAGATAATAAGTAAAATGAGGTCATTAGGGTGGGCCCTAATCTAATATGACTAGTGACTTTATAAAAAGAGGAAATTTGGATACGGAGACACCATGTGAAGGTGAGGTAGAGATCATGGTGATCTATATACAAGCCAAAAAATGCAAAGACTGCCAGCAAACCACCAGAAGCTAGGAGAAAGCCATGGAACAGATTCTCCCTCATAGTCCTCAAAAGGAACTAACCCTGCCAACACCTTGATCTCAAAGTTCTAGCCTCAAGAAATGTGAGACAATAAATTTCCATTCTTCTAAGCCACTCAGTTTTCGGTAATTTGTTATGGCAGCTCCAGGAAACTAATATATCCAGCATTACAGTATTATACAGAATAGTTTCACTGCCTAAAAGTGCCCTGTGCTTCATCTATTCATCCCTCACTCCCTCCCCCTGAGTCCTTGGCAACCACTGATATTTTTAACATCTCTATTGTTTTGCTTGTGAAATGTAATTTTTAAGTAGTTCTTTGGATAACTGTGGGCAACTGCAGAAGGAAAGAGGGAAGAAAAGCACTTGGCTTTCAACTGTGACATCCAGGTATTTGTTGAAAGTTTTAGAAATAATTAAATGTGGGAACTAGTAGTATAAAAAGAACTGTCAGACCAAAGAATTCTTCCATTTTTTGAGGCTGCATATGGAATAAGGTAAAATAATAGTTGTTGCTGGCAAATAGTAAAAATTTAAGCATAAACTATTATGTCAATTACAAAATAGTAACTACTGAGGTCAAATAAAGCAGATTAATCATCCTATCAAAGCAATGATAAATTAATTGGATAATGGAATTCATAATAACTGAAAATATCTGTTATTGCTTTTTGCAGCATTAGCAGGGGACATAAAGTTTATTAACAAAGTAAATAACGTGGAAAACCTAAAAGATATAATGTTCACATATAAATGTGAATTTGTGTTCAGCAAAAGATGTCAAAATTTATCAATAACTTCTCTTAAAACATGCATAGAAACGAAAAGAGGACAAAGATTACACTCTTTTAATGGGCAGAGATAACTTTACAATGATTTATTAACTAAGTGTTCAATCCTTTACTCCCTCTTTTTTATCGACCATTCATTGCTGCACAGAGAAGCACACATCAAAGTTTAGGCTTCAATTGATCACTTTCTAGAGGTGAATACTGCTCCTAGTTGCTTCTAGCAAAAATTGACTTGGAAGAAAAAGAGTGAAATATGCTTTGGGGTTTAGAAATTTCCATACAACTCATTTGCTTTTCACACACAACTGATTATTTTGTTAAGGAGTGAACATACTATTTTGCTATCACATAGAGAGTTTTGCTTACTATGGTATGGATCTACTATATTACACCACAACCGCTTTGTGTGTGTGTGTGTGTGTGTGTGTGTGTGTGTGTGTGTGATTTGTCTCCTCTATTAGACAGTGGGATTTGAAGAAGGCAGGGACTATGTTTTATTTATCCTTAATTCCCAAATACTTAACATTTGGAACATGTTTACATGAACACATGCTTTTAAAATTTTTTTCTTAATCCAGGATGATTAAAATGGTAGAAATATAGAAAAATATAAAGTGAAATATTTAAATAACTAGTAAGATTACAACCCAAAATTAAATATTTGTATTTTCATATATTTTCTTCTGGCTTTTTAAAAATGCACACATACCCATATATCCATATAGATGTATATTATATAATTTGGATCAGATAATAAATTCTGTTTAGAGCCTCCTTATTTTGCTTAACAGTATACATACTAATTTTGCAATATCAGTAAAATCACTTAAATATACCTTTAATGGCTATACAATATACACTATGATTTATTTAATGGTTCTCACCTGGGCTAATTAATATTTTAAACTAAATTTATACTGTATAAAATTTCATGATGAAGCAATGGTCTTAGAGTCTATGAGTAAATACCATTATTATGCCTTAGCAAGAGTTTCTAATTTCTATGCCACGTCAATTTTTTTTTAAGGTTTTTAGGGCATATTATTAAATTTGACAAATGGTAGGGCCAGGACCAGGGTGAGGCAAGCCAAGAGCCTACGGCACACAATTTAAGGAGGCACTCATTCTCTACCACAAATGCTGACCCTGCACTTGCATGAACCTGAGAGCCAGTGCTTCCTTAAATTTTGCACCATGTCTCTTGTTTGCCTCACCCTAGTCCTGGCTCTGATAAAATGTTAATCCTAACTTTTGCAACATCCTAAGAACATACTGTGTGAGATATATTAGCACATTCAGGATATTCTGTTCCTAAAATCTAACCTCTATTTCACATTTAGAAAGCTTTCTTTGTAAATGATTATTTTTTGGAGTTCAACATTACTTTTGGAGTGCATCACTACTTTTAAGTCAGGATTTTTAAATCTTTCTGTTTTGTTATGGATAAAGTACATTACCTTTAATGCAAAGCTGTTTATAATGGACCCCCAAAGAAACTTAGAGTTATTTTCCATTTCACCACTTAGGAAACTTCAGGCAAGTTTATGATCTAATAAATAATAAAGGTCATCACACAGGATTTTTGTAAAAATTATTAAATGGCAGAATATATGTAAAGCACCTAAGATAGGGCTTGGCACAAAACAAGCACTAAAACAGAAGCTATTAGTTATTATTATTTGTTAATTATTATTGATATAAATATCTGCCTCCTTTTTGGCTGTTAGTAGGTGGTTTCTCCCACTGTTTGGCACTGATTCTACCATGCGTGCTCTTAATTCCACTGCTCCTACTCCCTCAACCCCATGACTATTAGCCAATGGCCTTAAATATTATAGTCAACACTCATTGCCTTTACTTCTTAATCTGTTGTTCATTTCTAAATGTGACTAACAGCCTAGTCCTCAAAACCAGCGTAAAATGTACTGTCTCTACATCTCCTTAAACTTCATTCTTCTTGCCTGGCTTCTCTAACATCCTTCAGTCACAAATGCCTTTGTATCTCTAAGGGCAACTCCGCATAGTTTTTTCTTTGCTTGTTTTCTTTTTTGTTTGTTTTGCTTTTCTGGAATGACAATAAGCAAAGAGTAGGATTTGAAATATTAAGATGGTATATTCAAAGGGTTTTTTTGGAACTATTTTTTAGTGAAAAATGGGAAAACTAAAGAATAACTAGGTGGATGGACGTGACAGAAAAAAGGAATTACAGGAGGAAGAGCTAACTCGGGAAAGGAAGTTCAATTCGGGTGTATTGCACTCAAGAGACCTGTAGGACATTCAAGTGTGAAGATCAAGTAGGCAGTTGAAATACATAGTTCTGAGAAATCTGGTTGGAGTTAAGAATTTGGCAGGGTGGTTATTCAAGTCTCTTGTTTAATGACATCCCCCAGAGATATTAAGCACAATAAGGAAAAAAGGAAAGGACAGAACTCCAGGGATGAAAATGGTTGGCTGGGTAGAAAATGGAAATCCTGAAACTGAGAAGCACGTGGTGGTTGATAATGGCAAGGTCTCTGAAAGGTCTTGTGATGACAGACCAAGTGTCATTCGATTTGGCACTTATGAGGTATTGAGTGTCTGACCTTTGAGATTTCAATTTCAGGGAACGGATGTGAGCAGATATCCAATATAAAAACTTAATGATAATGTATAAGAAACAGAAGCATTGAATGACAGTCTAGTAAATTCAAGAAATTTGGTGGTATGGAAGTTTAAGTGGAAGCTGAATAGAAAGAAGGATTTTCTTCATTAATTATTAAAAATGTGACCACATTTACAGATTTCATAATGGACTGACATTTGACCGTGGATAAATAAGACTGACTCGTACACTTGAGGGCTTCTCTGAAATTGTTTACTTGACTTTTTAGGGAATTCAATCAGCAATTAGGTGACTTTTCTGTAATGTTTAGAATCATGGGACTTACCAACATGAGAAAGGAAAATGTGAAGTCGATGGAATTAGAGGAGAAGGAATGGTGGGAATATGAAAGCAGCAAGGAAATATTCTGAGTTTAAATCATGCAAATAGAGCTATTCCAAGTGATAACCAGGTCAAAGAGGCAACTGTCCATGTGAGTTATGAATGCTGGGAGTAGAGGACTTCCAGAGACTAAAATGAAGGTGCTAGAAAGGGCACCAAGGTGAAGCATTAGGGTAAATATAACTGGGTACGGCTGTGATAAAGGAGATTAACACATTCTTTTAGTGGTGCAGTTTGACCCTTGGTATTTTATCAAAAATAACTAAATCAATAATAAGTTGATCTGAATCATAAAATCATAAACCTTTAAAACTTAAATAGATAGCTAAGATAGACTTTCCGAACTGCCATGATTTTACAATTGAGGAAGTGGAGAAAATGTGAGTTGTCAGGCAGGTCACAACGCTAGTGAGTATCAAAGTTAAAGCTACATAAACAACTTAGTACTTGGCTATATGTAATTTAAATGGATCATATCTTACTGATACTGAAGAGTGTTTTCCATCACGTAAAGAACATCTGTGGAATTTGTCCTTTCCACAGAGTTGGATTTTTAGTTCTTTCTTCTCCAGTATTTATTGGATTGGTAATGGTTTGCTAATTGATAATAAAAGCTTTTTTTTTTAGATAAAAGATGTAGTTATGTAGAACAGGCAAGTTTTAATTGGCTCTAACAGATTACATCACTTTTAGCAATTTTATATTTTATTTATAACTTACATTGATTGAAAAGGTATCCTCAAATTTTATCATTGCCTAGTACTGAATAACTACTGAATCACATTGTTCTTAGCCCAACTAAATATTGGTAAGTTTCTTTTAATTTTACTGAGCTCAGCAGGAAAGGATTATTAATTTCTTCTTGGGTGTAGAATCACATAAAAGAATTGTAGAATTACATTGCTAGAAAAGATTGGTAAGATTAATCAATACTATCCCTTCATTCTTTAGATGAACAAAACGGAGATCAGAAAAGTTTAAATGATTGGTCCAACACGACTTGTGCTACATGCTTAGGTTTCTTAGGTTTCTTAATTTCCTTACCACTTTTCATGCACCTCCTACCCCAGGAATTTAAGTACTTGGTGATAATAGCTGTGGATTAATGGAGTTTCTGAATCTCAGTCCCCACTACAATTCATTTTAGTGTACCTATTCTCTCTTCCCAGTATAATATAACATCTTATTTAACTTAACTTTAGATACTGACATTCAGCCAATTCATATCACATGTCCATAAGCAATTTACTTTTGGCTGACAGAAAAGTATCCCTAGAAAGATGCACCCTAACAAAACAAAAATCCTTTTAGACAATAACCATTCTATTACAATTAAAAAACAAAAACAAAAAAACTGTGACCTCAAGCCCACCCACATTAGCAAAGAAAGTCTCAGGGGGGAGCACAGACTTCTACCCTGACAAGTACATAATAGAGTGCCTCTGTACCCCCACTGGGATGGTCTCAGTAGAGATCACATGAAGAGCCTGGACTTGAACTCTCACTGGGGAGTAACCATATGCCTCTTCCCTTCCCCTCTGGCTCAGTGTCAAATGAGGGTTAGTGAAGTCAGAACTGTCACCATCACTTGGCAGAAATGAGGTCACCCCCACTGCAGCATCAGTGGAGACCACTTAGGAAGCCAGAAATCCCACCCCAAGCAGGTAACATGAGAATCTTCTCCCTCATGTGTCAAACGAGACCAAGTGGGGAAACCTGGACTTCTACCTTCACCTGGTAGTAATGAGAAGATATCCTTTTCTCTCCTGATGGAGGGAGCATTGTCAAAATAAGCCAATTAAAACAAAAGATGTAAGTAAGATGCAAAGTCTCATAATATAATACAAAATATTCAGGTTTCAATCACAAACCACTCATCAACCAAGTACCAGAAAGATCTCCACCTAAATGAAAAAAGATAATCAATAGATGACAACACTGAGATGGCAGAGGTGTTAGAATAATCTGACAAAGATTTTTAAGCAGCCATGATAAAAATACTTCAATAAACATTTACGATCATTCTTGAAAGAAATGAAAAAACAGAAAGCTCTAACAAATAGAAAGTTTGGGTAAAGAAACAGAAGATATAAAGAACCACTCAATGGAAATTTTATAACCAAAAAGCATAATAATGAAAATAAAATTCTCAGTGAATGAGCTTGATTATAGAATGGAAGATACCAAAGGAAGAATCAATAACATGGAAGATGGAACAATAAAAATTATTAAACCTAAAGAGAGGAAAAATAGACTGGGGAAAAAAAACCCAGAACATCAGGGACCTGCTAAACTATAATAAAAGATCTAACATTTTTGTCATCAGAGTCCTGGAAAGAGAGGAGAGAGGGAGCAGCCTAAAAATACTTGAAGAAATAATAGCTGAACACTCTGCAAATATGAAGCGACACGAACCTACAGACTAAAACAGGAGAAACCCAAGAAAATCCATCAGGACACATCATAATTAAGATGAAAACCAAAGACAAAGAAAATACCCTGAAAGCAGTTAGAGAAAAATGATACTATATCTCTAAGGGAAACACAATTTAAGTGACAGAATATTTCTTATTAGAAACCATGCAAGACAGAAGGAATTGGTATAACAGAAAGGAACTGTCACCCAGCATCTTATTCTCACTGAAAATAGCCTTCAGAAATGAAGAGGAAATCAAGACATTCCCTGATGAAGAAAAACTGAGAGAATTTGTCACCAGAAGACCTCCCCTAAAAAAAAGGCTAAAGGAAGTTCTCTAAACAGAAAGGAAATGATAAAAGAAGGAAGCTTGAAACAACAGGTAGGAAGAAAGAACATACATGGTAAGCAAAAATATGGGTAAACGCAAAAAGTTTTCCTTCTCCTCCTGAGTTTTATAATTTACGTGTGATGGTTAAAGCAAAAATTGTAACAGTTAAAAATGCATGTGGAGGAAATATTTAAAACAATTATACTATAAATGAGAGAAGACAAAGAGATATAAAGGGAAATGAGTTTTCTATCCTTCATAGGAACTAATAAAATGATGACCCCAGTTGAGTGTGATAATAAGTATATTTATATAATGTAATACATACAGCAACTAATAAGAAAACTAAACATAGATACACTCAAAAAACACTAGAAATACACACTCAAAAACAAAGAAAGGAAAAAGAGCACAAATAGGGAAGAAAAAGGCAGACTTAAGCCTTAACATATCATTAATTACTTTAATGTAAATGGTATAAGTAGTCTAAATACATCAATTAAAAGACAGAGATTGGCAGATTGGATTAAAAACTATGGCCCAACTACATGCTGTCTACAAGAAACTCATTTTATATATAACAATACATGCAAGTTGGAAGTATAAGGGTGGAAAATATATATCATACAAACATTAATCAAAGGAAAGCAGAAGTAGCTAAGTGTATATCAAATAAAATACACTTCAGAGAAAAGAAAGTTACCAGAGACAGAAAAGAACATTATATAATAATAATAGGGTCAATCAGGACATTATATAATAATAAAAGGGTCAATCCACCAAGAAGATGCAGTAATCCTAAATAAGTATGCATCAAACAAAAAAGTTGCAAACTATGTGAAGCAAAAATCGGTAAAATTGAAAGGAGAAATAGACAAATCCACAACTATAGGTAGAGATTTCAACAGTCTTCTCTCAACAATTGATAGAATTAGAAAATCAACAAGGATATAAAAGATCTCAACAACATGAACCAACAGGATCTAACCAAAACTTACAGAACACTACCCAACAGCCGCAGAACACACATTCTTTTCATGTCCCACAGATTATATACCAAGATAGACCATATTCTGGGCAATAAAACAAATTTAAAAGAACTGAAACTACAGAGAATGTATTCTCCGACCACAATGGAGTAAAACCAAAAATCAATAACAGAAAGATAACAGGAAAATCTCCAAACTCTTGGAAACTAAAAAACATAATTCTAAATAATCCATGTATCAAGGAGGGAGTCTCAAGAGAGATTTTAAAAAATACATTGAACTGACTGAAAATGAAAATATAACATATCAAGTTTGTAGAACACATCTAAAGCAATGCTGAGAGGAAAACTTATAGCACTAAGTGCATATATTAGAAAAGAAAAATTGCAAATCAATAATCTAAGTCTCACCTCAAAAACCTAGAAAAAGATCAATATAAACCCAAAGCAAGCAGAAGGCAGGACACAGTAAAGATAACAGGAAATTTAAATTCAACTGAAAACAGAAAAACAACACAGAAAAATCAATGAAAAAAGAGCTAGTTCTTTGAAGAGATCAATAAAACTTGAAAAACCTGTACCAAAAACAAAAACAAAATAATAGAAAAGATGCAAATTACCAATATCAGGAATGAAATAAAGAATACCACTCAAGACCTTACAGACATAACAGGAATATGGGAATACCATGAACAACTTTATGCACATGAATTTGACACAAGGAAGAAATGGAACAATTCTTCAAAAAACACAAACTATCACAAGTCATGCAATATGAAATAGGTAATTTGAATAGCCCTATAATCCTTAAGGAAATTGAGTTCACAAATTTTGAAAATCCCAAAAAAGAAATATCCAGGTCCAGACAGTTTCACTGGAGAATTCTACCATATACTTAAAGAGTTAACCCCAATTCAAAACAATCTCCTTCGGAAAACAGAAAAGAAGGGAAAACTTTCCAGTTTATTTTATCAAGCTAGTATTACTCAAATACCAAAATCAGACAAAGACTGTACACAAAAAAGAAAACCAGAGATGTTGAACACAGACACAAAAGTCCTTAACAAATTATTAGTAAGTAGAACTCAGTAATATATTAAAAGAATTATATATCATAATCAAGTGAGGTTTATTCTAGAGAGGCAAAGCAGGTTCAATATTTGAAGATCAATCAGTGTAATCTACCATATCAACAGGTTAAAGAAGAAAAGTCACATGATCATATCAATCAATAAAGAAAAAGCTTTTGACAAATTTCAATACCTACATGTGATAAAAATATAAATAAACTTGATAGAGAGCATATACAAAAAAGCTACAGCTATCATTATATTTAATTGCCAAAGACTGAATGCTTTCCCCAACAGATTCAGAACAAGACAAGGATGTCCACTCTCACCACTTTCATTCAACACAATGCCAGATGTTCTAGACAGTGCAATGAGGCAAGAAAAGGAAATAAAAGTTGTACAGATCAGAAAGGAAAAAATAAAACTGTCCCTATTTGAACATGACATGATTGCCTACATACGAAATGCAAGGAATCTACAAAAAAAAACTAGAATAAGTGAGATCACCAAGGATGAAAGACATAAGATAAAAATACAAAATTCTATACTAGCAATGACTATACGGACACCAAGATTTAAAAAATAAAATAACAACTGCACAAAAAATGAAATGCTTAGTTGTAAATCTAAAAAAACATGTACTGGACTTGTATGCTGAAAACTACATAAAGCTGATGAAAGAAATCAAAGATGATCTAAATAAATAATCAGAGGTATTCATTTATTTGAAGACTCAATAAAGATGTCAAATCTCCCTAAAGCGATGAACAATAAGTTAAATGTAATTCTCCTCAAATCCCAGCAAGATCTGTTTGTAGATATAGACAAAATTATTGTAAAATTTATATGGAAATAAAAAGGAGCTAGAATACCTAAACTAATTTTGGAACAAAAAGAATAAAGTGAGAGTAATCAGTCCACCAATTTTAAGACTTATTATATAGGTACAGTAATCAAGACTGTATGGTAGTGGTGAAAGAACAAACACATAGATCAATGGGTTAGAACAGAGAACACAGATATAGACCCACATAAAGATACCCAATTGATTTTTGAAAAAGATGGAAAAGCAATCCAATAGAGGTAGTACAGCCTTCCCAAAAAATAGTCCTGGAGCAACTGGGTACAGATAGGCGGAAAAAAAAGATTCTCACATCTTATACAAAAATTACCTCAAAATAAATCATAGACTTAAATATAAAACTTTAAGAAAAAAAGAATAGAAGAAAACCTGCAGGATGGAGGGCTAGGCAATCTGTTCTTAAATTTAACCCTAAAAGCACCATACATAAGAGAAAAAATTGATGAGTTGTACATCAACATTAAAAACTCTTGCACTGTGAAAGATCCTGTTAAGATGATGGAAAGACAAGCTAGAGAGTGGGAGAAAATATTTGTATACAATACATCCAACAAAGCACAAGTATTTAGAATGTATAAAGAAGTTTCAAAACTCAACAATAAAAAAAAAAAACAATCCAATTAGAAAATGGGCAAAGGACAAAGAGAGACATTTCACTGATGAGGAGATACAGATGGCAAATAAGCACAGGCATGTTCAACATCATTTGGGAAATGCAAATTAAAATCACAATGAATGGACAGATCATCCAGACAGAAAATCAATAAGGAAAAACCGGACTTAAAGGACACATTAGACCAGTTAGACTTGATAGACACAGAATATTCCACCAAAAACAGCAGAATACAAATTCTTTTCAAATGAACATGTTACATTCTTCAGGATAGATCATGTTAGGCCTCCAAACAAGTCTCAATAAATTTAAGAAGATGGAAATTATAGCTAGCATCTTTTTTGACCACAATAGTATGAACCTAGACATCAACTACAAGAAGAAAGGAAGAAAAATCAAAAATATGTGGAGATTAAACAACATGCTACTGAACAACTATTGGGTCAATGAAGACATCAAAGGAGAAATCAAAAAACACCTGGAGACAACTGAAAATGAAAATATGACATACCAAAATCTATGGGATATAGCAAAAGCAGTACTAAAAGGGAAGTTTACAGCCATACAGGCTTACTTTAAGAAATAAGAAAAATCTCAAATAAACAATCTAACATTGTATCTAAAGGAACTATAAAAGAAGAACAAAGCAAGCCCAAATCGATAGAAGAAAAGAATAAAAACCAGAGCAGAAATAAATGAAATAGAAACTAAAAAGACAATAGAAAATATTAATGAAACTAACAGCTGGTTCTTTGAAAAAATAAAGTTGACGAATTTCTAGCTAAACTCACTAAGAAAAAAAAGAGAGAAGGCTCAAATAAATAAAATCATAAATGAAAGACATGAAATTACAATGAACACCACAAAAATACAAAGGATTATACTAGAACACTCTGAAAAGCTATATGCCAACAAATTAGATAACCTAGAAGAAATGGATAAATTCTTAGAATCATACAACCTTCCAAAACTGAATCAGGAAGAAATAGAGAATCTGAATAGATCAATCACTAGTAAGGAGATTAAAACAGTAATCAAGAAACAAAAGTCCAGGACCAAACAGCTTCCCCAGTGAATTCTACCAAACGTTCAAAATTTAATACCTATCCTTCTCAAACTCTTCCAAAAAACTGAAGAAGACAAGACACTTCCTAACTCATTTTATGAAGCCAATATTACCCTGGTACCAAAACTAGACAAAGACAACACAAGAAAATAAAATTAACAGGCCAATATCGCTGATGAACATAGATGTAAAAATCCTCAACAAAATATTAGCATATTGAACATAACAATATATTAAAAGGGTTACACACTATGATCAAGTGGGATTTATTCCAGGGATACAAGGAAGATTCAACATCCACAAATCAATCAATGTGATATACCACATTAACAAAATGAAGAATAAAAATCACATGATTATCTCAATGGATGCAGAGAAAGCATTTGACAAGAGTCAGCATCCATTTATGATAAAAACTCTGAATAAAATGGGTATAGAAGGAAAGTATCTCAACATAATAAATGCCATATATGACAAACCCACAGCTAACACCATACCCAACAGTGAAAAACTGAAAGTTATCCTTCTAAGAACAGGACAAGACAAGAATGCCCATCTCACCTCTCTAATTCAACATAGTATTGGAAGTGTTAGCCAGAGCAATCAGGCAAGAAAAAGAAATAAAAAGTATTGAAATTGGAAGGGAAGAAGTAAAACTGTCACTATTTGTAGATGACATGATTTTATATATAGAAAACCCTAAAGAATCTGCCAAAAAGCTATTAGAAATAACAAACAAATACAGTAAAGTTGTAGGGTACAAAATCAACATACAAAAATCAGTGGCATTTCTATACACTAACAATGAAATAGCAGAAAGAGAATGCAAGAATACAATTCCACTTACAATTGCAACCAAAAGAATAAAATACCTAGGAATAAATTTAACCAAGGAGGTGAAAAACTTGTACACTGAAAACTATAAGACATTGTTGAAAGAAAGCCAAGACAACACAAAGAAATGGAAAGATAGTCCTTGCTCATGGATCGGGAGAATTAACATAGCTAAACTGTCCATATCACCTAAAGCAATCTACAGATTCAGTGAAATCCCTATCAAAGACCCAACAACATTTTTTATAGAAATAAAACAAAGAATTCTAAAATGTATATGGAACAACAAAAGACCCTGAATAGCCAAAGCAATACTGAGAAAAAAAAACAAACCTAGAGGCATCACACTCCCTGATTTCAAAGCATACTACAGAGTTATAGTAATCAAAACAGCATGGAACTGGCAGAAAAACAGACACACAGATCAATGGAACAGAAGTGAGAGCCCAGAAATAAATCCACATATTTATGGGCAGCTAATTTTTGGCAAAGGAACCAAGAACATACAATGGAGAAAGGAAAGTCTCCTCAATAAATGGTGTTGGGAAAACTGGACAGCCACATGCAAAACAAGGCAAGTAGACCAGTATCTCACACTATACACAAAAATTAACTCAAAATCGATTAAAAACTTGAATGTAAGACCTGAAACCTTAAAACTCCTAGAAGAAAACACAGGCAGTACACTTTTTGACCTCAGTCTTAGCAATATCTTTTTGGATATGTCTCCTCAGGCAAAGGAAACAAAAGAAAAAAAAAAAACAAATGGGACTACATCAAACTAAAAAGCTTCTGCACAGCAAAGGAAACCAATAATGAAAAGACAACCCACTGAATCGGAGAAGATATTTGCAAACCATATACTTGACAAAAGGTTAATAGCCAAAATACATATAGAACTCATGTAACTCAACAAACAACTGTTTGATTCCATTTAAGTAACATTTTTAAAATGACAAAATTATAGAAATGGAAAACAAATGAGTGGTTGCTGGAAATTAGGAGAAAGTGGGGATTGGGTGTGTAGTGGGTGTGGCTATAAAAAGACAACATGAGGGATCCCTGTGGCTATGGAAATGTTCTGCATCTTGACTGTATCAATACAATTATCTTGGTTGTGATATCATACTACGGTTTTTTCAAGATGTTCCCATTGAGGGAAACTTGGTAAAAGATACATGATATATCTCTGTATTATTTCTTATAACTACATGTGAGTCTACAATGATTTCAAAATAAAAAGTTTAATTAAACAATCAAATCTCTAGCTCTTTCCCTCCCCTGATACTCCATCACCAAAGATTTCATCTTTCAGGTGGAACAATGAAGTTACTCCCACTATATTAAAAAGAGAAAAGCAGAATTGAAACATACTATTGATCATTTATGATCACAAATCTTTACACGGGATGGAAGCATGAAAAGAATCAGATAACACCAATTAATACATCATCCTCTGATATAGTGCTTCTCAGTCTTTTATAAAGCTGTGGCCACTTTTGATACATTTAAAAATCACACATTTTCCTTTTAATATTATTTATGGGAAACTTCAAAATAAATGATAATCACTAAATGATTCAAAACAGTAATAACTTTTGACTATGCTTTTTCAACGCCCCTCCCAGAGACTGAACCCACCGTAGTCAATATGACACTAATGTAGAAGGGACACACCCTCCATCCGAGCCAGACACTTCCCGCTATGCTTGACCTTATGCCATCCAGGTCTCTGCTGGTGTCCCCCGGGGCTTGGAACTGGCTGTTGTGACTGAGAAGGCGGCCAAAAGAAAGCGAAAATATTTCGCTCTCTTCAAAGCTGAGGCTTCACTGTACTTGTTTTGGGTAACATCAACAATAAGGAGAACAACAAAAGCACACAAGAAGAGAATGTGGTCAGGGAACACTAACGCGACTTGAGACCTGGTGCTACATAGAGATGGCGGAGAGGGAAGGCTTCAAGAGAACGAAGCACACAAACAGATGGCTGTTTCTTTCCTGTTGCCTAGCCCACTACAAAAATATATAATATTTTTAATAATATAATATGTAAATATAAATAACACATCTATATCTATCTCCAGAATCCACTTCTTACCACCTTTATCACTACTATGCTGGGTCAAACCACCACCAAGCCGCTCAACTCTTGGAACAGAGGTTCCTACTTCTAGAAGCCCTACCTTACCACGCCTTCTCCACACAACAGCCAGAGACGCTCACTAAACAGAAGTTAGATCGCTCGTGTTACTTCTCTGCACAAAACTGCAGTGGCCCCCATGCGTCTCAACGACAAGCCGAAATCCTCCAAGAGTCTACAGGGCCCCGCAGGCCCAGGCCCCGCCTCGCCCTCTGACTTCCTCGCGCCGCCCGCCGGGGCCACGCCCGTCCCGAGGAGCCCGAGCGCGCACCCCGCTGCCCACCCTCAGCTCCGTCCCACCGCAGGGACCCCGCGTGGACCCCAGGTCCACCTCCAACACTGCCAACCCCTTCCCTCCACATCTGCCGGAGCAGACTCACCTCACCACAAGTCCTAGCACTGCAGGAAAACAAGCCCCGCAGGCGCTGGAAGTGGCTCGGCCCGGGCGGGAACTTGGGGCTCGGGTACCCGGATGGAGGTCAAAGGTGGTGCTGCTGGGACTGACACGTGCAGGCAGGAGGCGGGCAGGGGCGGGCAGGAGCATGCGCAGAGAGCGGCGCTCAGCAGCCCCACGTACTGTCGCTCTGCAGAGCTCTCTTGCTTCGACGTGCATCCTCCACGTCAGGTAAATGCCTGCTTAGGTTGTCTGGTGCCTCCTGTCCCTCTGCATGGGGGTATTTGCCCCAGATACGCACGTGGCTCACTCCCTCACTGCCTTCCAGGTGTTGCTCACAGCACAGGTTCTCAAGGAGGCTTCATCTGACCAGGTTATTTCATTGCACAACCGCTATCCCCACCCTTTCGATCCATGCCGCTCTCCTTGTTTATTTTTGCTTTGTTCAAACCCCTCTTCACTTTCTAAGGTAGATGTTTTTTATATTTTTATCTCTTGTAACACTCTGCTAGAAAATAACCTTCTTAAGGGCAACAAAAAAAATTCTCTAGCCATACGAGTTTCAGGTTTTAGGTCACAGCAGGAGACTTCGTGTCCTACTTCGGATCTGGCTCTTTTCTTCATACTCACTGTCACTGTCTACATTCAAGCAAACGTCCTTCACGTGAATTACCGAAAGAACCGTCACTCTCGACACTCTCCAGTGTATCCCCTTACATGCATTTAGAAAGAGTTTTCTAAAATGCAAACTTCATTATATTACTCCTCTTTCTAAAACCATTTAATATTTTCCATTGCACTTAGGATTACATAGAAATTGAGTGAAAAAGCTCATTTGAGAAATAGAAGGATGGTGGAGCATTCTTAAGGACACAGTTAAGCTTGGAGATCATGGAATTATTCCCATTTCAGTGGGGCTTTTGAATATGGTTTTGGGGAGAGGCGGTGATTGTGACTTGGGGCACTTGGAATTTGTGAGCAATGTGCGCAACTGTGTGTGTTAGCCCTGATTCAGTCTGGACAGATAAATTTCTCCAGCAGCCTTCAGCATTCCAGATTGAGAAACAGAGAAAGTGGTCAATGGGATTCTCCCAGGGTTTCTCTTTTGCCAATAGTTTAACAGTATTGAGGAACTTGGAAGTTTATTAGCATGAAAGGGAGACTCTGTGAGGATTAGGAATGAAATGAGAATGAAAGGGGAAGTGAAACGGCAGTATGAGAGCAGTTGTTCAGAGGGATTTATAACAGTCCTTGGTATTTAGCAAAGATAATATTCTCTGATTGATGGCAGGAGGGGAGATGGTGAGGTCAGTATTGATCAGTAGCCTGGTCTCCAGATGCTGAGGGCAGGAATTTGAGATCATGTAGAATCACTGACACATAAAATGATAAAGCTAGAAGATATTTTAGGAATATCTTAGTATATAACTTGGTAATATCTTGGTAGATACTTAGTATACTTAGTATCTTTACAGCTATATCATTCCTGGTAAACTCTGAATGTTTTGCTAATTTAAAACACCTCTATCTCAAGATGGAATGTGGATAAGAGTATTGTATCATTATGTAAATAATGTCATATTATTGATATAATAGATTAATTTCCATTAGAACATGGGTCGTATCTGTCTTATTTGTTATTCCTGGTTCCTAGAGCAATGTGTGGGAGCATGCTATTTATTTTTTTGAATAAATGAATCACATTTATTAACTTTATATAATTTTAGTTTCATATCGTATTACCATTATATGCACTAAAATAAAAAAGAAATTTACCTGAGTGATAATTTTGCAATCTTATGGTCTATTTATAGCATCCTGTGAAAAGGACCTTTGAAGGACAGTTTGAGGGGTGAATGTTCATGGTAGATTGCCTTGAAGTTAGAGAAGAGGAAAGTCCTATTATGATGTATTTCAACTTAGATTATATAATAGGTAGTAGATCTCATTGTGCAGTGAATTGAAAATCCATTTAAGTTGAGGAAGCTGGATTTTACTTCTTTGAAGGATATCACTCTCATTATTTTCAATTGAAGCTAAAGGAAAATACATAAAAAATTTGGATAAAAAAATAAATGAGAGGGAGGTGGGTATCTGTTTTAATTATTGCAGAGTAAAATTCATTAGGGGTTGTTAAGGAGTAGTAAATTTTCAATGTAGAGTATTAAAAAATGAAAAACTTTATCCCAATAAAATAATAAAGCCTGTAGCAGAAGATTCAAAGGAAAAGTTTATATTTGAGTATAGCTGAAACATCAACACTTTGAAGTTGAATAATTTATTTTCAAGGACATATAAAGACTTTACAGTTAAAGTTTAATGCTAAATTTTGAAACATGATTCACTCATTATCTACTTAATTGAGAACCTACATTATACTAGGATATGGAGTCAAAACAAAGTCCCTATCAGCACATACACACACGTATACACAAACACACACACACCAAACTCCTCCTACATATACATATACATATGTATATGCCTACCACGTATGTACACATACCTATATAATTACTATATGTACTTACATATACCTATATACCTATTACATATACACACATACATACCTACTACTTATAATGTACATATGTATATATTTTCTGAGATGTAAGGGAAACTTCTAAAATATGGAAATTAAAATTGGAGACTAAAACCATTGTGGATGGGAAAGTAATTTTATAATTTTAATAACATATGAATAAACGTAGAGCTAAAAGGCATTATCCAAAATTTAAAAATAAATGAAATAAGCCTGATAATAAAAAGTCTATGTAATGTTATCAAATGATGTTCTCTAAGCAATGACAGCTTCAATATGTAAATTTCTCTAGAATTGTATCTTAGCTATGTAGAAGCATTCATATTGGAACATGTGCTCAATTTTTAATTAATGCTTTGTCATAATTTTAATTGCATCTTTTCAAGGTTCCTTCTGTTATCTCTGAAGGATTCACCTTGCTAAAATGATTATTCAATTTTAAAAGCATTCTGTTTTCAAAATGTTGTGAAAAAAAGAAGCTATGTTAATAAATTATTTAGCCCATTTTAAAATGACACCACATAAATATTCTGCTAGACCCTCTCTGTGGTTCCTGGAAGCCTCTCTATATGAGATGCATTGACTTGTTCAGGCTGTCAGGGTGCTCTTTAGTAAATGGCTTCACAGGGCATCAATTTCTAGGCAAACCAGTGCTGATGGCTCCTCTTTATCAGCCATTCTCAAAAGTATTTTTTTTAAAAGACCAGAAAAAAATTGAAGCAATGAAATGAATGAAATATTTATCTTTCCCTTGGTAAGTTTGATATATAGATTTATATAACAAATGTACATATTCTGAGTCTTTTTGTTTTAATTAATGCACGTGCCTTGTAAAAGCACGTTTCCCACCTGACCCATGAGTGCATGTGCTATCTAATCATTTTTATGGCTGATTATCATAGGATTTGTGTGCTGGACAAAGATCAATTTAAAACAAGCTCAGGAAAATGCTGTTATAATGTAGTTTGTTATTAAGTGGAATCACGTGTTACGTCAAATCTTGTCCTCCAAAATATTTAAAGTACATACTGTAAAAACTTAATAAACTGTTCACCTGAAAATAAAGTGATCATGTTACATATGGATTAGGAAACACAAGAATGAGGAAAGTGTGTAGAGTAGAATGAAAAGTCAGGAGTCAGGAGAAGAGGAGGAAGAGAAGGATGGTAGGCAGGAAACAGAAGACTATGTCTAAACAGATAAAGAATAAAAAGATTTCAATAAAATAATGTATTGTTACTTTTTAGTTATCTGGTCTGTTTTCCGAGTTTCCTCGATATTTGTGACAATGTTTATGACAATATTAGAATTTTTCAATTTTAAATCACTGTTCTTACATATGTAATACCCTCTTTCTCTTACCTCCCCGTTACATTTTTGCTAGCCAGGAAATACTCTTGAAAAACTGTTTCTGTGGGTGGATGGAAGGAAGGAGTATGTATATACATATATGTGTATATATATATATATATGTACACACTTTAGCAATTGGCTAAAGTGAGTGACTATGCTTTAGCAATTGTGGCATTCAAGGAAAAAATTATTGCTTCTTTCAGTTTGTGGCCTTAGTAAGTCCTCTAAAGGAGTAGCCAAGAATCAATATCAGATAGTTCTGAGGAAAATTTTCTAATGATTCTCTTATCATTTGTTAGTTTTGAGAGAAATGCTTTTATAGACAGTCAACATAACACTGTCACACAGATCCATCTGTGCTTCTGGGCCATGACGTAGTCCCTGTGACTTCAGTGATAATGGAAGAATCCTATCTTGGTGAGTTCTAGAGTTCTTAAATATAAAGAGATTCCCCAAACTGTTTCAGCATATGAATTGCCAAAGAATCTTATTGAAATACAGATTCTTGGGCACTACCTTTAAGATTTGGATCCATTATTTCTGGGGCTGGGTCCAGGAGTCTGTCTTTGATAAGTATTCCAAGCGATTTCTATGTGGCTTCTTTAAGGACCTCTATTTTAGTAAAACATAGGTAGTAAGCCTTGCTAATAACACGCTAGGGGGCTCCTTCTCTGGTAATGGGTATCAGAAATTTCAGGCATTTGTCAGCTTCTGTACTCTGTTTGGACAACTTTTTGTAACCATAATTGAAATTATTCAGTAATTTAGAATTTGTGAAGATAACAAAAATAGTTAGTTAAAATTACTGAGACCGCATTATTCAATGAGAGCTATGTTCACTGTACATTTAACCTCAATAAGTGTTTATAACCAAAACAAGTGGTTATTTTAAAGCATTCCTTTGAACTCAGAAATCAGCACCTGCTTGGCATCCTAAAATTCCTTTTGTAAATTAGTAAATTTGTTTTTCCCAATGAGTAGTGAAATTATACAGTGCTGTTTGATGATGGTATTTGTTCTTGTTTTGTTTCAAAGATATTAAGTCACTTTCAAAATGCTTGAAGCTTTTTCTTTGTTATTAAGCAAAGTACATCATAAGTAGGGAGGTAGGAATAATAGTATTATTGCTATTTTATACCCAGGAAGGTGACAATGGAAGGGCCAATGCCATATTTTTCTTTTCTTTCACTCCGTTACCTGATGTAATCAACCAAAGTAGGAGATCTTTAGTCTTTTTCTTGTATTTATTTTTTTTCTGAATTCCTAATTAGGATGTCATCAGTGCATACTGCCATATCTGGAATTCTAGAAAGCAGAGGTCCATAAAACTTTGGACAATTCAAAGAGTAATAGAAATTTGACCTGGAAGAGTTCCACTTGGAAAACTGAGTATAAAAATGATTATTAAGAGGGGCTGGGGAAACAAAAGCCCTGTTTCTCAGATGTGCCCCTTGTAGGAATCACCTAGTAAAGCTGTTAAACATTCAGATTTGGTAGGTCTTAGGTGGGCCCTGGAATCTATATGTTTAAAAATTGCACAGGTTTTTTATGACCTTACAAGTTTGGTAAACACTGAAACAGTATTAATGATGGATTAGCTTGGTGAGGGCATGTTTGTGCATGTCTTCACAGCTGAATTTGGGAGGAGTTGATGACCCTGGCCACCAAATATAGGTGAGTCTTAGGTTCTTATTCACAGTGCTTCCATAGTCTCTATAAACTTTTTAAATTCAACTTTATTAAGAGTATAAGTTATATACAATAAAGTGTACCCATTTTAAATGCACCTTTGAATGAGTTTTGTCTCTATACAGTTATGGTGATGAAATATTTGGTACATATTAATGTTTTGAAGAAATATGTATTACTCTTTTCAAAATTGAAAATAATTCTCCATATGATTTTTTATTAAAAAAACCTTGATAGCATGAAAGCCTCAGAGAGTGCCTTGGGACATCTATTGATATCTTCCAGTAGTTTGACTATTTTGATAGTATGAATGCCTTCAAATCTGATTGCTTAGTCAATGGTGTAAGCAAATTATTTCCCATCAGGCTCTTACATGCCCTTCTTTCAGTGTTGAGTTTAAGTTCCACATTTGAAGATATTATACTGAAAGTTATAACATCCAGTAATTACTTTGATCCTATTCTAATGTTGAAAAACATATACCAGTCCCAACAATTTTGGCAGAGGAACTAAAGAATGCTATAGAGAGCATTTTTATAAGTCACAATAAGAATGCCTTTTCTCTTACTTTTGGAGAAATTTGTGAATATTTTTGCCAATACTATAGAATGCTATGTAGTTTGCCTTGTTATTTCTGAAAATTATGTTAACTCCTGCACCTCACAATCATTTAGGATATTCAAGACATGCTTATTCTAGGTGTTTATTCTAGGTGTTATGAACTGAATAGGTAGCAGAGAGTAGACAGAATTATCAAGCATCATCAAATTCAGATCTTTACCCAGCAAGCGTATATAAAAGCAGAACACACTTATAACAAACCTGTAATTTACTGCTTTATTTCATTTATATTTGCCTAACAAATATAAGTAAACATGAAATTTCTTTGATCCAATAAATAGATAATCTCGATCTATATTTTATCATCAATTATTACAGAGCTTCAAAAATTAAGAACATGTTCTAACTTAGTGACCAAGAATGTTCAGTAGATCTTGAAATGTTTTTCAAATATAAGTTTCTAAATCTTGGGCAAAGTTTGGAAGTAGGGGATGTATTTGAGTGATTTACCTTGTTGTTAAATAAATGTCTATTGACCACTGTGGAGTTTAGACCACGTGCTGTTTATTTTATTTCATAGCATTTTGCTTAAATCACCTTTTACCTGAGTGGAAAAAATTCTTTTTATAGTTCACTATAAGTGTACTTTCTAAGACTGCTTTTCTATTCTAATCTTTAGTAATGCTGTTATGGTTTTCTGTGTATCAATTAGGCTTTCAAAAATTTTTTAAAGTAATTATAGGCATAGGGCACTGCCATCTATTCCCTTTCATTTTCTCTCTTCATTCAAATGACTTTCTATAACCTAACTTTGATTTCTGACCAATGTTTATATATGTGACAATGTATCTTTTAGGTAGTAAGAATGAGGCATAAGTTTTCCTCTGATAAAATAAACTTACTAATTGAGTGTGTTGGTAGTAGGGACAAATGTCATAACCAAACAAACGTTTATACAACAAAACTATTTGGTAGCCTTGAATTTGGATTTGGCACTGGATGCATTATACATTGATGCTCTAAATGTGAGCTGTTCAAGAAAACTATTTGCATGAGTTAGTGTATAGTTTCTTAGCCAAAGTGACTGTGAATTGCCGATGTTCTCCAGCCAGAGTCATTTCTAAAGATTATATTTATTTTACAGCATTTGCTGTACTGTTTTGATTTGAGGAAAGTAAATACTAAAGTTATTTCAAATATTCCAAAAACAAGTTGAAATTAAGGAATGCATAGAAAGAGACATATGATCTTGACCAAAACTAATACATATGTTCAAGTCGCTAATTTCCAGTCCATGTTGTACCATTTATCTTTAGTTATTCTGAAGCTTACCTCCAAACCCCCCTCTCTCACAAGAATCCAAGACAAAATTACATCCTACGCATTTTTATTTTCAATTATTTTGCTAAATAATACTTTTTATTAAAGAGGCAGGAAAAACGTATCATAAAAATGAATGATTCAGTGTTTCAGCTTTCACTGCTTGAAGGCAATTAAAGGTTAATAAGAAACTCTAAAGTCAACATACTATAAATCCCCAAAGTATTTGACTCCTAAGTTATATGATAATAACTACAAAGTTCATGTTAATCAAGAACGATTTAAGAAAATTTATGTGTGTACTTATCTTTTTATATTGCTATCAAGGATATTCTGTTTGAGAATGTACTGTACAATGTTATGAATAGGTTATTAAAATTAATCAGACAACTGATCTAGTCTTTTTTGTCTGTAACAATCTTATGTCTCTGACCAAAGCACTTAACTTTTCTGAGCTTCAATGTCTTCCTTGGCACTGCTAGGAGATAAAGACTATTATCCTCATGTTACAAATTATGAAAATTAAGTGAAGATGGGTTAAGTCACTTGTCAAGGACACAAAGCCAAGAAATAACAGAGCAAAACCTTGGACTTAGATCTGTGGCCCCAAAGCCCGTGACCTGATTTACTATGACACACTGTCTTTCAGGAAAATAAGATTTTATCTTGCTCTATACTTCAGGTACACTGAGACAAAGAGACGTTAGGATATTCACCCAAGATTCCGTGGTCAATAAATGTAAAAGCTGCGACTTGCATACTGAGCTTCTAATTCTGATTCTAGTTCTTTCCTCTGTACCAGACAGCCTACCAAAGTGAATGCTTCATGAATTTCAGCAGTAGTAAGAAGAATACTCTAGAAACAATGCCTGGTATATGTACATGTGGGTGCATGTGTATATAGATACATATATATACACACACACACACACTATATATATAGTGCATACATGCACGCAATATATATATTACAAAAGTGTGTGTATATGGGATATATATGGTTCTCAGCAGATCTAGTTTTTATTCCCAAGTTTGGTAATACATGTGCATGTTGCATATTATGCACACTATTTTGCTCCTTGTTTTTTCCCTTGAAGATCCTTCCAAATGAGTCACTATATATCTGTCTTTCCTTTAAATGGTCATACAATATTGTCTTTTATATGTGCACCATAAGTTATTTAACTAGTTATAAAATAATGAACTTATAGATTCCATTTTTTTTGCTATTATAAACAAAACTCCAGTGAATATACATCATTTGAATGTATGCATTTATACACGTATTAAAAAAAGACTTATGGATGTAATTGCTGAGTCGACAAACATATACATTTTTAATTTTAATAGATATTCCCAAAATTGCTGTTTACCGAGGTGGCACCAATTTCCTACCCAGCTGCACGTATGAGGACTGTTTCCTACACACTCTCCATCACAGTGTTATCCAGTTATTTTATTGCTCAAGGGCAAAACATGATCTGGCAGTTTTAATATTTATACCTCTTCTCATGAGTGATTTTGAGCATGTTTATTTTCTAAGAGCCATTTTTTTTTCTGGGTAATGTCAGTTCATATCTTTTGCCATTTTTCACTTGGACCGTTGGTCTATTTCTTATGGATTTGTAGGAAGTTTTGTTAATTCCAGAAAGTAAACTTTTGCCTTTGGTGTGAGTTACCAAAATTTTCTCCATTTGTCTTTTAATCTTCTCTTTGTTTAGAGTGTTTTGGGCAAAGAAGATCATTTATATTTATGTACTTGACTTATCAATCTTTCTTCTTTATAGGTTCCGAGTTTTGAAATATACTTAGATGCATTCTTTTTCAATTTTTATTTTAAAAACAATAGAAGAGAATGAATAAGAGAACTTCTTGTATTCTTCTAGTACTTTTATACTTTATTTTTTGTAATGTTAAAATTTTTAATTCATCTGGGTCTTCTTTTGGAGTAGGGGTGAGGTAAAAATCCAAATTTTTTTTTTCTCCAGATGATTACCCTTTTTTTCTAACACCATTTATTGAATAATCTTTCATTTCCACAGAGATTTGAAACACGAACTTTAAGGTCCAGAATTTTTTTTTAGTAGTATTTTATAAGCTATTTAAAAAAGTGTCTGCCTCTGTTATCTAAGTTTAGCACATATCAGGGAGTTGTAATATTTCGTAAGTCCTTGATTTACCTTGGAAGCAGTAATGGATTGCTTTGATCATATTTAATTGTTTAGTTAAACGTTTATTTTAGTGCAACTTCCATAAGCAAGATTTAGGTAATGATTAGGGGTAAAGAGAAAGGGTAAATAAATCAAGTCAGCAAGAGGGAACACCTGTCCATGAAAAATCTTGAAAGATCACAACAGTACACTTACAGTCATCTCCTCCTTAGGAAGAATCAATCATTAAAATAAACATTACAGCTGCCATGCTATTTGAAAATTGACAGGCTTTTTAAAATATAGATTATCTTAGAATTTCTGGAGGTGGTTGGGAAGTTTTAGATTTACCCTGACTGTACAAACCCCTGGATATGCAACAATATTTATCTTTTGCATGCATTCTTAATTACCTACTTAATTCAGAACTATCACCCCTTTTCCACATATTCAGTCTCCATGGTTGAGAGAAAAATGAAATATGCTTAACTTGACAAAGTGCTGCTTTGGAAACTAGTCACTAGTATAACGTGATTCCTGCATGTATACTCTCAGAATCAAGCTAATATGCTTATACATAAAAATAATCCATTGAACTTTGGGATTTCACCCACGTAAATCAGATAGTGCTAAGGAGCTTGTTCATGCCCACATTGTGCAGGAACGTATTATACTTAAAATATATGATAGGGTAAACTCCAGAGTTATTCGTGCTGTAATGCAAAAAGCATGGCCTTTGGAGATAGAAATCTCTGGCTCTTCCCACTGATTGTGTTCATTGAACCTTGCCTTCCCTACCTGTAACTCTAGAACAACTGTTGATCTCAATTTTTTTTTTTTTTTGAGGGTAAAATAAAATAATGAGAAAAACATAGTGCAGTGTTGTCTATAAAGGCTTAGTCAATGAACTCCCTTTCCTTTGCTCTCCTTTACTGGAAACTAGTTTAATTTCATAGCACTTGATGTTTTTATTTTACTTCAAAATTTGCTATATTTACTCTCCCAATATATTTTTATCATTTTAAAGTATATTCATTCCTTGAAGTCATTTCTTGTGGAAACTAGTTTGTAAATGTAGGTTCCTCTTTCCTTAAGAGCAAGGTAACTTTATAACATGACCTGAAATATCCAAAATATTTCAAGTAATTGATTTTACTTCAATCAGTATATTAATTTTTATAATAAAAAGCAGCGTAGAATCACATAACATTGTACATTTTTAGTGGTTAAACGACTGTTGATTTCGAGTTATTTTTCTTTATGTTTTAAATGCTATTATGTCTATGTTACATGACTTTTAGTCATTTGCCTTTGCAGATTTATCTTCTTTTGGCTGTTTTTCTTAAATTTATTTTGCTATTAGTGGTCTTGAAACAGAAAATATAGGCTCATGACATTTCAAAAACAATTCATTTGGGCTTGTTGGCATTAACTTGAGTGTTGATGTTGCTGCAATAATAGAGCAGATTTTCTCCAAACAAATAGGATGTCCTCTCCCCTTTATTGCTCAAATTAACCCACAGAATACTCAAAATAAATTTAATCTGATTTAATTGCAAACCTTTTTTCTTGCTTAATGTAGAAAATACATTTGATGTTATTTATCACAACAAAACACATGTAGAAAGAGATATAATTTAAATTTACACCTCCATACATCCAGCTTTATTTATTGCTTCTTTTCTTGCATTCTTTTGTGTCCTGAGGATAACCTTGAAAACAAGAAAATGATGATTTGAAGAAATGCATATAGAATTTACTTTGCATGATGGGCTTCCATTCTTGATTTCTGGAGCTATACTTTAGGGAAAAGAGGTAATTCTCTCATTATTTGGTCACTATCAACAGCTCTGATCTCTCTACTAGTCATAATGTGCATGTACAAGCCTCGTTTCTGTTATTATCCCAGTCACATCTGATGCACATCTGTGGCCTTTATAATCCATGAAGTACTCAACGATAGTAATTATCTTATTCAATGTCTGTTCCCTCCTGCACTCTTCTGTCATCCTAACTGCAAAACTTCACGTGATTGTTAGCAGACATCAGAGGGTTTATTATCAGTAGGGTGATAGAATTGAGGGAAAGGAAAGGGATTAGTAAACCAGAAAAGACATTTGCATTCGGGGAAAGTTCAGAGATACTAGGAAAATAGTTATGGTCTACTCTTTCCTGGTTGTTTTCCTTTCTTCCAATTGATTAATTAATCTTAAATTTCTAGGAAAATTTGCATGGTTTGATTTGTAGTCCCCTTTTCACCTGAGCTATTAGATAAGTTTATGGATCTGATACTACTACTCACTTCCTAAGTTTTTTAAATCACATATCTTCAAGTTATAGCCATGTCATCTTAGGAAAGTAATATAACCCCCTCTCTAAGCCACCGTTTATTTGTATTCAACATAAAGATAATAAAACCTACTTTAATATAATTTTGTGACAATTAAAGAGCATATGAACGTGATATGGCATACAGAGTCAAACATTAGTCTACTTTTCCATACTTTAAATGTTTTATATATATTTGGGTGTGAGTTAGACTTTATACAAAGATTATTTGTTATTTTATTCATAGTGTGTATTGTTCCAGAATGTTTGGTAAGTGATAGTATGAGCAGAATAGAAAAATAATCTCTTATATTCAGCAGATGAGATTCTGGCAGGCTCATCTCTTAAGGGAAACCTAGAACCAAGAAATAGGTACAAAAATTTTCTATGGTGATGCATTGAAGTTCTTATTTAATATTTTTGGAAGATGGCTAAAGAAATTTATTTGGAGCCAGAGATATTTTAAGTTATATGCTCATCTAATACACATGGATATCTTATTTCTCATGCAACAATAAATTAAACACCACAAATTAGATGAGTGAAATTGGATGTAAAAGACAAGCATATTATTAAGCCAGAATATAACAATTTTAATAGCAATGAAAGACAGAAAAATACATGATTTATAGCATGACATAATTTATGATCTAAAAGGTAACTCTGTATCACAAAAAATGCTACCTTCATATACCTTCTACAAGGTTAACAAAGGATTAAAATGAGAAATATGGTTCAGAAATAATTTATGCAAATGAATTGCAATTTTAAAAGTAAGCTTCAATTCAATTATCTGAAATTTTCTTTACTTAGATACACTTTTCTCCAAAAATTCCTGTTAAATAAAGCATTGGAGTATGTATTAATGTTTTTATTAAATAGTGAAAGAAAATAGATGGGGATACAATTTAAACATTTACAATTTAACATTTAACATTGTATCCTCTTTTATTCCACTATTTTCTCTCTTAAACCTAGTAAAATCAGGAAGTAATCCACAGCATTTCAACAAAAATGCTCATTTTTCAATTTCAAAATTCACTTATAACAGGTGAATTTCAAAATTCACCAATAACGTATGCATTTCTAAAGCTGATGATCACTTCTCTGTCATCATCATCTTTGAGCTCTCAGCAACATTTGACAGAGTTGATTAGTCCTTCTTAATATACTTTCTTCATTTGTCTTCTTTGACCTCTCACTCCCATGCCCCCTCCCCAACTAAATCTCTGGTCATTTCTTCTTAGTTTTCTTTGATATTCCTCTTCCTTGTTACCTCCTAATATTGAAAGTCCCCAGTTCTTGGTCTTTGGGCCTCTTCTCTCTATATGTATACTTTCTTTTTTGTTGACTTAAGTCAGTTCCATGCCTCAAATTGAACTCTGATGGCACCCAAGCTTAAATCTCTAACTTAAACCTTTCTCCTAAACTCCAGATTCATATACCCAACTGCTACCTAACATTACCAAAACTAAACATCAGATCTTCCCTTATCCCCTCTGCTCAAGCATGCCATACTAATGGCAGCTCCTTCTAGATGTTTAGGCCATGACTTCTCGCCTCACATACTCAGGATTGTCTCTACCTTCAAAATATATTCAAAATCTTATTTGTTTTTATCATCATCATTTTTTGCCTCTATCTCCCTGGAGAGAGAGATCCAGGAGAAGCCTTCCAGTTCTGGCTTGCAGAGAAGGAAAAGAGACACTTAACATTCAGAGAGACTAAGGGAAATTTCCCCTTTTCCTTTTTTTTTTTTTTTCCTTTTTCTGTTCTCTCATGCTCCAGCCTTAGGTCATCCTATGGCAGTAATGGTGGTAGCTACAATAGTGGCAGCAGCAGGGGCCTACAGGCACCTAAAACTCTGAAAGAAAGGAAACCTCATAAAAAATCAGAAGAGCTCATGCCCCAAGAAAGTGAGACAAATAGTTTTTTTTGCCTTTTGAAATTTCTCTATCCTCCCGCTGTTTGGATCCAGGCATGGGTGCAGTCATGGGAAGTGCATGGCAGAATAAGGTGACTAAAGCCTTAGCTTACTGAAAGAGCAATGCAAAGAGTAACCACAGAGAACTAGGGAATTGTGGGGAAGGAGGCCCTCGGACTCATCCTCAAGATGCATATGTGTGATTTGGTAATCAGCATACCAAAACCTTGAGAACTGAACTTTGAGATAGATGACTGTCCAGGGTCCAGAATGGCCACTGGGTGGCAACATGTGGACCAGTTCCAAATAGCATTGCAAAGGCTTTAATAATGGAACTGACACGGAAAACACAACCCACAAAAGAATTAGACTCATTGGAATTTACAGCCTGAACCCAACTGTGTCAGTTGTCCACTTAAATAAAATATCAACATTCTTCGTAAGATTTAAACAGGATCCAAAGTCTAATAATGTAGTATTCAAAATGTCCAGTTTACAATTCAAAATTACTCAGGAAAATCTCTACTCTCATTAGGAAAGATTATCAACAAACAATACCAATATGTCACATATGTTAGAATTATCCCACAAAGACTTTAACGGAACATTATAAAATGCTCCAAAAAGTAAGAGTGAATATTCTTGAAATGAATGGAAAGAGAGTGTTTTTGTTTTGTTTTGTTTTTGTGAGGAAGATCAGCCTTGGGCTAACATCCGTGCTAATCCTCCTCTTTTTGCTGAGGAAGACTGGCTCTGAATTAATATCTATTGCCAATCCTCCTCCTTTTTTTCCCCCAAATCCCCAGTAGATAGTTATATGTCATAGCTGCACATCCTTCTAGTTGCTGTATGTGGGATGCTGCCTCAGCACGGCCGGAGAAGTGGTGCATCAGTTGCGCACCCAGGATCTGAACCCGGGCTGCCAGTAGCGGAGTGCATGCACTTAACTGCTAAGCCACGGGGCTGGTCCAAGGAAAGAGAGTTTAAACAAACAAAAAAAGAGTTTTTCAGAGAAGGTATAAAGAAAAACCAAATGGAAATTTTATAACTGAAAAATAAAATCATAGAAATAAGAAAATGAAAACTCACTGGATGAGTTCAATGATGGAATGAAGATGACAGGGTAAAAATTAAGTGAACTTGAGACTACATCGACAGAAATTATCCCATCGGAACATCAGAGAATAACAGGTTGAAAAAAAATTGGATGGAGCCTCAGGGACCCGTGGGACAGTACCAAAAGATTAACATTTGCACCATTGTAGTTCCAGTAGGAGTGGAGAAGGATATTGGTGCAGAAAAATATTGAAAGAAATAATGGCTAAATATTTCCCAGACTTGATGAAATTCATAAACCTCCAGATGCAAGAAATTCAGTGAAGCACAAATAGGATAACCAAAAAAATCCTCACCGACATATCATAATCCAACTGCTAAAAACTAAAATGCAAAGGAAAAAAATCTTGAAAGCATCCAGAGAAAACCGATGTTTTACTTATAGAGGAACAATATTTAAATGAATGCAGATACCCCATCAGAAACCATACATACTAGAAAGAAGTAGAAGAACATGTTTTAAGTGCTGCAAGAAAAGTATTGTCAACCCAGAATTCTATATCCATCAAAATAACTTTAAGGAGTAAAAGTTAAAGACATTCTCTGATGAAGGAAAACAAAAAAAATTTATTGTCAGCTGATATATCTAAAACAATGCTAAATGATGCTCCTTAGATGACATCAAAATAATATCAGACAGAAATGTGGAATGTAAGGAATAAGGGAAGAGCTGAAATGGTAAACATCTGGGTAAACCTAATGTCTCTTCTTCTCTTGAGTTATTTAAAATATGTTTGCTGGTTGAAAGCAAAAATTATAACTTTTTCTCATGGAGTTTTCAATGTATATGGAAGTATATAAGGTAACTACAACATAAAGCAGGGGAGGACAAAGAGACCTGCAGGTGGAATGGTTTCTTCAAGCCACTTGAGGTGGTAAAATATTGATCCTAAGTAGTTTGTAAAATGTTTGGTACATGTATTTTTTCTTTTAATAGAGTTTATATTTTAGAGCAGTTTTAGGTTCACAGCAAAACTGAGAGGAAGACACAGAGATTGCCCATATAATCCCTGTCCCCACATGCACACAGCCTTCATCACTATCAAAATCCCACACCAGAGTGATACATTTGTTACAATTGATGACTGCACATTAACATGTCATTATCATGCAAAGTTTATAGTTGTTTACATTGCAGTTCACTCTTGGTGTTGTACATTCTACGGGTTTGGACAAGTATATAATGATATGTGTTCACCATTATAGTAGCATGCAAAGTAGTTTCATTGCACTAAAAAAGCTCTGTGCTCTGCCTATTCTGGACATAAGTTTTCAGGTTGAGTAAATACCAAGAAGCATGATTCCTAGATTGTATGATATGATTGTGTTTAATTTTGTAAGAAACTACCAAACGGCCTTCCAAAGTTGATGTACCATTTTGCATTCCCAATGGCAATGAGTGAAAGTTCCTCTTACTTAACATCCTCACCAGTGTTCGATGTTGTTAGTGTTTTGGATTTTGGCCATTCTATTAGGTGTATAGTGAGTGGTATCTCATTGTTTTAATTTAATTTAATTCCCTAATGACATATGATGTGACCATATTTTCATATGCTTATTTGCCATCTGTATATCTTCTTTGGTGATATGTCTGTTCAGGTCTTTTGCTCATTTTTTAACTGGGTTGTTCTTTTTCTTATTGTTGAGTTTTGAGTTCTTTGTATATTTTGAATAACAGTCTTTTATCACATATGTCTTTTAAAAAATATGTTCTCCCAGTCTGTAGTTTGTCTTTTTCTTCTCCTAAGAGTGTCTTTCACAGAGCAGAAGTTTTTAGTTTAGTGAAGCCTAAATTATCAATTCTTTTCTTCATAAATCATGCCTTTGGTATTGTGTTTAAAGTCATGACCATACCCAAGGTCATCTAGGTTTTCTCCTATGTTATCTTCTAGGAGTTTTATAGTTTTGGGTTTTACGTTAGGTCTGTGATTCATTTTGAGTTAATTTTTGTTAAGAATGTGAAGTCTGTGTCTAGATGCAGTTTTTCCCATGTGAGTGTACAGTTATTCCAGCACCAATTGTTGAAAAGACTTTCTTTTCTCCATTGCATTGCATTTACTCCTGTGACTATATTCACAGGGGTCTATTTCTGGTCTCTTTATTCTGTATCCTTGATATAATTGTCTGTTCTTTTGACAATATTCCACTGTCTTCATTACTGTAGTTTTATAGTAAGTCTTGAAGTTGAGTTGTGCCATTCGTCTAACTTTGTTTTTCTCTTTCAATATTGACCTGGCTATTCTGAGTCTTTTGCCTCTCCGTGTAAACTTGAGAATCAGTTTGTCGATATCCACACAATAATTTGCTGGGATTTTGATTAGGATATATTGAATATACAGATCATGTTGGGACAAAATAATATTTTGATAATATTGAGTCTTCCTATCCATGAATATGGAATATCTCTTCATTTATTTAGTTCTTCTTTGATTTCTTTCATCAGAGTTTTGTAGTTTTCCTCATATAGATCTTGTACATATTTTGTTAGATTTATACCTAAGTATTTCATTTTTGAGGGGTGTTAATGTAAATGGTATTATATTTTTAATTTCAATTTCCACTTGCTCATTGCTATTATACAGTATGAGAAAACAATTGGCTTTTGAATTTTAACCTTGTATGCTGCAAACTTGCTATAATCATGTAGTTGTAACAGACTATATGTTGATTCTTTTGGATTTTCTTCATGGACAATCATATTATCTGTGAATAAAGAGTTTTATTTCTTTCTTCACAACCTGTATACCTTTTCTTTTCTTTTCTTTTCTTTTCTTGTTTTATTGCATTAGATAAGACTTCCAGTATGATGTTGAAAATGAGTGATGAGAGGGGACATCCTTTCCTGTTCCTGATCTTTGTAGGAAAGCTGTTAGTTGCTCACCATTAGGTATGATTTTAACTGTAGGTTTTTGTAAATATTCTTTATCAGGTTGAGGAAGTCGCCCTCTATTCCTAGTTTGCTGAGAGTTTTTTTTATCATAAATGGTGTTGGATTTTGACATCTATTCATGCATCTATTTTATAAAATCATATGATTTTTCCTCTTTAGCATGTCAATGTAATGGATTACATTGATTGATTTTCGAATGTTGATAACAGCCTTGCATACCTGGTGTGATAGTTAATTTTATGTGTCAACTTGACTGGGCTAAGGGATCCCCAGATAGCTGGTAAAACATTATTTCTGAGTGTGTCTGTGAGAGTGTTTTTGGAAGAGATTAACGTTTTAATCAAGTAGACTGAGTAAAGAGGATCTGCCTTCACCAATGTGAGCAGCCATCATCCAATCCATTGAGGGCCTAAATGGAACAAAAAGACAGGGGGAGGGAACATTCTCTTTCCCTCTTCTTGAGGTGGGGCATCCATCTTCTCCTGCTCTTCAACATCAGAGCTTCTGGTTCTCAGACCTTCCAACTCTAAGACTTACACTAGCAGCACCCCCCAGTTCTTAGACTTTCTGCCTCGGACTGGGAATTACACCATCAGCCCCTTTTTTCTCAGGCCTTCAGATTCAGACTGAATTATACAACTGGCTTTCCTGCTTTTCCAACTTGTGGATGGCTGACTGTGGGATTTCTCAGCCTCCATAAGTGTGTGAGCCAATTCCTTTAATAAATATCCTCCTATATCTATGTATCTATGTATCATCTATCTTGTATCCTATTGGTTCGTTTTTCTGGAGAACCCTAATATACCTGGGACAAATCCCACTTGGTCATGTTATATAATTCTCTTTATACATTGTTGAATTTGATTTACTAACATTTTGTTGGGGATTTTTACACCAAAATTCATGAGAGATATTGGTCTGTAGTTTTCTTTTCTTGTGATATCCTTGTCTGGTTTTGGTATTATAGTAATGCTGGCCTCGTAGAATGAGTTAGGAAGTGTTCCGTCAGCTTCTATCTTCTCAAAAAGATTGTAGAGAATTGGTAAAATTTCTTCCCTAAATGTAAAATTGCTTCTCCTGAGATCAGGCGCTGCTAAAAAAAACATAATACTCTTGCCTATTTCAAAATAGTTTTTTTTTTCCCTCCGCCTGCCAGAAGTACAAGTGGATTTTTCCCCAGTTGTCACCGTGAGAACCTGTTTGAGCTTCTGGAAGTAAAACTCACTAAAAGGTTGGGGGAACCTGATGACTGGGTCCCCTTGAGTCATATCTTTCAGATTTATCCACAGTGAATCTCCATTGATTCATCAGGTTATAGTTCAGGTTTTCCTATCCCATCGCTGGTTCCTGGGGAGGTTTCTGCCCGAGCAAGTTGTGCTTCTCTGTATTTGTCTGTCTTTCTCTCCAATTTTGGCAGCAGCAATTTACCCTGTGACCTCACTTCTCTGCCACATCAAAGAAGAGTTGTTGATTTTTTTACTTTGTTTAGCTTTTTACTTGTTGTTAGAATGGAGTAATGACTTCCAAGCCCATTACATGCTGGACTAATACGCAGAAAACCCACTTAAAAAACTATACAAAGAAATATACTCAAAAACACAATATATAATTAAAATAGAATGCCAAAATGTTAAAATAGTAAAAAAAAAAAAAAAGGGCAGGAAATAGTAAACAAGTAAATGACAAATTGAAGGAACAAAAAGAAAGCAAATAATATAATACGTCTTAATCCAATTCTATCAATATTACTTTAAATGTAAAACAGGAAAAATAGTAGAGAAAAGCAATGAACTGAAAGCTGATTCAGTGAAAAGATCAGTAAATAAATCTCCAAACAAGAGAGAGAGAATGAGAATATCAGAAATGGAAGAGAGGATATCACTATGTATCCCACAGACAGTAAAAGGATAATAAGGGAATGCTATGAGCAACTGTATATATATATATAAATTACACAAATTAAATGCATCAATTTCTCACAAACCAGAAACTACTAAAGCTCATCCAGGTGAAATACATAACCTAAATATTTCTATAACTATTTAAAGTATTAAAATTATAATTAAAACATCTTTTTAAAAAGTTTATATACCAAGATGTTTAAACTGGTGAATTCACCCAACTGTTTAAAGAAGAAATAACATCAATTCTATAGAATATAGTCCAGAAAAATCAAAGAAAGAATACTTCCTAAGTATTTTTTATGAAGCCAGCATAATTTTAATACTAAAACCAGAAAAATATGGTATAAGAAAAGAAACTACAGACCTGTATCTGTCTTGAACAGAGGCAAAAATCCTCAACAAAATGTTGGCAAGTTGAATCTAGCAATATGTTGAAAACAAAACACAAACACTAAGTCAAAGTGGGGTTTATCTCAAGAGTGCAAGACTGATTCAATATTCAAACATCAATAATCCATGACATGATTGTATCAATGATATGTTTGACAAAATTCAACGTCTATTCATGATAGGAACTCTCAACAAACTTGGATTTAAAGAAACTTCCTCCATCTGATAGAAGGCATATGCAAAATACCTACCACTAACATCATCCTTAATGTTGAAAGGTTGAATGTTTTTCCTGTAACATCAGGGACAGGATAAGGACATGCACTCTTATCATTCCTATTCAACATTTTTCTGCAAGTTCTAGCCAGTACAATATGATAAGAAAAAGAAATAAGAGTCATGCAGATTGGAAAGGAAGAAATATAATTTCCTTATTCTTTGATGATATGATTGTCTACTTAGAAAATCCCAAGGAATTTGTGATGGTTAGTTTTATGTGTAAACTTGTCTAGGCTATAATATACCGTCATTCAATCCAACACTATTATAGGTGTTGCAATGAAGATATTTTATAGATGTGATTAACATCTACCATCAGTCGATTTTAAATAAAGATGATTATTCTTTATAATGTGAATGGGCCTCATTTAATCAATTAGAAAGCCTTAAAGCAAAACTGAAGTTTCCCTGAGGACAAAGAAATTCTGCCTCAAGCCACAGCATCAACTCTTACCCCGGGAATTTCCAAGCTGTTAGCCTGCCCTACAAATTTTAGACTTACCAGCTTCCACAATTGCGGGAGTCAATTCCTTGAAATATATATATCCTACTTTTTCTGTTTTTGTGGAAAACTCTGACTGATACAGAATCTAAAAACAAACAAACAAAACTCCTTATGAATGAATGAGTTTAGCAAAGACAGCATACAAGGTCAACACCAAAAATTAATTGTATTTTTATATACTAGCAATGAAAATTTGGAAACCAAAATTTAAAATTCAGTACCACTTACAATAACTCCAAAAGATGAAATACTAAGGTACAAATCTAACAAAACATGTAAAGCATGTATATTCAGAAACTATAAAATGGTGATGAAGGAAATCCAAGAAGACCTAAATACTTGGAGAGACATACTGTGTTTATGGATCAGGACACTAAGCATAATAAATATGTCAAATCTTCCAAATTGATCTATGGGTACAGTGCAGTTCCAGTTAGTATTCCAAAGAGATTTTTTGTTGATATAAACAAATTAATTCTAAAATTCATAGGAATAGGCAGAGGGAAATTGCTAGTGGGAATGCAAAATGGTACAGCAACTCTGGAAAATAATTTGACAATTTCCTATAAATTGATACATACACTTACCATATAACCCAGTAATTCCACTCCTGGGCATTTACCCTAAACAAATGAAAACTTATGTTTACCCAAAAAGCTTGTATACAAGTATTTATAGAAATTCTATTTATATCACCAAAATCTGGAAACAATTCAAATATCCTTCAACAGGTGAATGGGTAAACAAACTGTGGTACATTCATACAATGGAATACTACTCATCAATAAAAAGGAACAGAGCATTAACATATGCAACAATTTGGATGAATCTCAAAGGCATTATGCTAGGTGAAAGAAGACTGTTGTAAAGGGATACACAATGTGTGATTCCATTTATATGACATTCATAAAAGTGCAAAGCTACAGAGATGGAGTACTCGCCAAAGTTTAGGGATGGAGGAAGGTTTGACTACAAAGGGGCAGCAGAAAGGAGTTTTGGGGATTGATGGAACTGTTCTTTACCCTGATTGTGGTTACACGAATTGACGCATATGTTAAAACTCATAAAAGTGTACACCAGTAAAAGGCAATTTTACTGTGTGCTAATTTAAAAAAGAAGAAATATAAAGCATTTTATCAATGTTATCCTCTGGCACACAAAATCACTTTCTACTCATTTCCACCACATAGCTCTTATCATGTTCTAATACACTATATAATATACTTATTTAGCATGTTAATTGTTTATTGTCTGTTACTTAGCCACTAGCTTACTAGGTAAGCTCCAATATATAACGATAGGGATTTTATCTTTTCTTTTTTCTACTGATTTAGGCCCAGTGCATGAACGATGCATTACAGATAGTAGGTTCTCAATAAATATCAATCAAATGAATGAATGAAAGCATTTTAGAATATAGTAAAAGTATGTTTAAATATTCCCATTTTGATTCAAAGGACATGTGCATAATGATAGTTCACTGATAAGTAGTACTTTCTGTTCAAATATTTTCATCAAATGTAATTGCAATAAAATAGATAATTTAATGGAGAAGGAAGAGTTGTTGTACTTTGATCCTATTATCACAGTGAACTTTGTGTTGTTAATCAACTGTATTTTATGTTTGTATCCTCTGTAGTGTGCAGTTAATTATTATAAAAATTAATGTTTTCTTTTAATTCTTTATTTTATCAAAATGCATTAAATTTAAAATATTTCATTGTAATATAGTGTACCAACAATTATAGCTATATAATTATACATTTTTTCTCATAGATGCACTTAATTTTCTTAATTATAAATGGAAATATTTCAAATTTTAATAAAATTTAATAGACAAAGGAGAAAACACATTATCGTGTTCAAAATATTTCTTTCCTATAAACAGTGTGTTGCCGGTTGTAACTAAATCTGGGTCTAATGAGTGGTTTTAGGCTCACTGCAAAAATTTTCTTTATAGTTTCCATTCCTTCAATATTGAAGAACAGAAAAAAGATACTTTTGTTCTTCATACCTAAAGCATGTTGCACATTTGTCATTTACTCTACAGGTAGTAAAATGTTTGGTTAAATCTATTGGTCATTATCAGGAAAACATAGTTTGCTACTAAGTAGCATTATATTTCACTTTTTTAAGAGGTTAGTGTGGTATAGAAAGTTCTCCCTCTCTGATTCTACCAGACAGTTTTAGCTACTCAGCTCTAATTTTTTTCCAACTTTCTTGGAAATGTTTATTAATATTTTTTAACAGACTGGGATGTCTTGCTATCTCTCACACCTGGCACAGGGCTTATTATATAACAAATGTTTGCTGTATAAAAGAAAATGCAATATATACATTCATTATTAAATAGCTTCCTTTGGCTTTATTTCTAAAGCGTGTTTTGTGATCATATTAACGACATGTAAGGACAATGTAAGAACAATATGTTAATACTGATAATAAAATATTAATAATAACTACTTTTATTAAAGGATCACAATGTGTCAGGCATTGTGAAATCTCTCTCTTTGCATGATTTCTTAGCTAAGATTCTGTTCATAAACTATTTAAAGTATATTTTTCAATGTTTCTTTATAACTGGAATAAATTAAAATTGTGTGTGAAAGGTGGATGTATTCAGATGTATCCTAGATATTTCTGATACTTCAGTACAGTGGTTCTGTAAGCGTGACCCAGGGATCCCCGGGGGCCCCAGGACCAATGAGGGGCTCCATAAATTCAAAACTGTTTTCACAATAATACAAAGACATTGTATGCCTTTTTAATTTTCAGTTTCTCTCAAGTGTATGCAAAAAGTAATATCATAACAGGTTGACAACAGAAGCAGAGATGATATTCCAGCTGTCTCTTATTAAGCTAAACATTAAAAAGATTTGCAAAAATGTAAAACAATACTTTCCTCATTATTTTTTGTTTGGGACAATATATTTTTCCAGAAAATATTTTTTTTTTATGTTAACATGTGATGGCTTATTACCAATATTTTTAAATGATTTGATATTTTTACTTATCATTTTTAATATCAAATGTGGCAAATATTCATAGATAAAACCCACATAATCAAAAGCCCTTTGGGAACTTCAGTACCTTTTGAGAGGGTAAAGGCGTCCTAAAAGTAAAACATTGGAGAACCACTGGTCTAGCTAATACGAAAAGAGAGCATAGCAGATTAGGAAAATGCATATGGAAAAAACTGTAAACCTAAATTACCTAATCTTTTCCAACATAAATTTTGGTTTCTGTCATTTGAAGATAATAATAGAGCGTAACTCAGACAATGATGTAATATTTACATTAAGTGATTCATGTAAATCTTTGTAATGGATCTGGTACAAAGTAGGGACTCAATAAATATTCTCAAATGAACCTCTTGAAAGTCTGGATTCATTAATTCATATTTGAATTCTCAACTAACTGTGTGAAAAGTTGATAATCTGTGTACATACAGATAATCTGTACATCTATATATATCTGTGTATTTTTATCAGTGTGTACACACACATACAGATATATATATCCATATAGCATAACATTCCATATGTTAAGGAAGGAGAAGAACAGGTCTAATAATAAAGGAATTGGCATACCCTTTCCTAGATGGAGAAATATCCTACGTTTGCATTGAGGAGGACTTCAGTAGTTTCTTCCCCCTGAGTTAAACTATTAATCCAAAAGAACATATCAAGAATTGGAATTAGTACTTAGCTTAGAAGCCAGGATTCTGAATTTTAAAGCAGTAAAGAAATGGTTTTGACTTGAAGAGTTTTATGAATTTTACTTATTTATTTTACTTCAGATATAATTGACGCCTTGAAGATGTTTGATGGTTAGTTGTAGTTAATCTTGGTGAGTTGGCAAAAAGAAATTAGCAGCAAAATATTTCCTGAAGGAGTTGAATGTATTGACATTGAAAGATATCTGTTAAATACAACTACAGTCATGCGTCACATAACGTTTCAGTCAACAACGGACCGCATATGTGACAGTGGTCCCATAAGATTAGTACCATGTAGCTTAGGTGTTAGTAGGCTATAACATCTAGGTTTGTGTAAGTACTGTAGAGGGGGAAGAAATTTCCTCTACCCTTCTAGGTTTTTCTAGCTGGTCTAAGAATGATATTGACATGAGCTAGATTAACAGGAGAAAAACAAACAAAAGTTTCACAACGTATATGTGGAAGAAACCCCAAAAAACTGAATAACTCACCAAAATGGCAGAGCCCTCACCTTAAATATCATCCTTAGCTAAAGACAAAGGCAGATGTTGGGGTGGGGAGAGTCAGGGACTTCAAAGAGAACGAAAGCAATTCACAGGTAGGTGAAAAGGAGCAAACACTTGGAAAATGAGTGTTTGTTTGGCTGCACAGTAACATAAGAACACAGAGGGGAGCCTAGGAAATAAGCTTTTCCAGGTTCCTACCTGTCTACCACCTAGTTCATGTTATGCTAAGGTGATAGCTCTCTTCCTGAGACTTTTTTAAATCTTAATTCTTTTAGGCAGTTAAGTGGGAGGTAACAAGAAAAACTTTCTGAGTCTTTTGTTTCTTATAAATAGTCTGCCTAGGGGCCAGCCTGGTGGCATAGCAGTCAAGTTCGTGCACTCCACTTTGGCAGCCCAGGGTTTGCAGGTTTGGATCCTGGGTGCGGACCTACATTCTGCTCATCAAGCCATGCTGAGGCGGCATCCCACATAGAGCAACTAGAAGGATGTACAACTATGACATACAACTATCTACTGGGGCTTTGGGGAGAGAAAAGGAAAAAAGGAGGAAAATTGGCAACAGATGTTAGCTCAGGGCCAATCTTTCCCCCCAAAAAAGAAGATAATTAAAAAAAAAACAAGGATGTTTACTATAAAGAAAAATAATAATAATAATCAGCCTAAAAAAATTCTCATGTTAAAAAGACACATTTCAGTGTGGCAAATTTTGTTCCCCCTCAGTACACTCTATGATGTTTGCACAACGAGGAAACGGCCAAATGACACATTTCTCAGGAAATATCCCCGTCATTAATTGACACATGACAGTATTTTTATTTCAGCATAACTGATGTTAAGTTAAACTTTCTGACGGTAATAAAGCAATAGATCAACTGCTTTTTACATGTAATTCCTAGGTTATTAGTCAAGAGGAGAATGCTATGACATGTGAACATGTACCTTCTTCCCATCACTTTACTTAAACATATGGCAAGTTAAAAGAAGGCTTAGAGAACACCCACGGTAAATTAAAGGAAGGTTTAGAATACAGTTTGATATTTCCAATTTAGAATTGTAATTTGACCTATGAAATTACGTTCTTATACTGATTTTAGTAATGTTACAGGCTTAGAAGAAACATTTACAGTCTAGCATTTGTCCAAGATAATAGAACTTGGCTTGTGGAAGCACTATAAAACTCAGTGTTGAAAGGGTCTTTAAATTTCATCTTCTATTCCAACCACATAACTGATGATTGTCTTCTTCTATAATAATTTTGCCAACACATATTTTCTTCATTTTTCTATTATCAGAGTTGAATAATTCACTCTTTTGCAAAGCAGCTTATGGAGTAGTGTCTATATTAAATTATTTCTCACTGTAACTTATATTAACTAATTTATGACCCCTTGAGAATATAAATAACAGTCTAATTGTTTTTACATGATGATTTTTCACACATTTGAGTTTAGCTATTATATTCCCTATTAAATTATCTCTTCTTCCAACTAAGTGTCACCAGTTCTTCTAAACACTTTTATCAAAAGAGTAACAAAAATTTATAAAATATAGTTAAAAGCATAAGTTCTGGTCTTAACTGTATGATCCTATGACTTTCATATAATAAAAATTGTTGTGAGAACTACATTTTAAAATTACATACAATTACAATTACATACAAAGTGGCACATAGTAAGTGCTAAAATAAATACTAGCTATGACTGTTACATTGTTTTGAGTCCATTTGTTATCCCAGTTATTCTCATCTGAACGTGTTCCAATATTTCTTTGACACTCTTATGGTGAATTGCACAGAATAAGGCAAAATAATATGATAAAACATAAGGAAAATGTCTTTACATACACACAAGTAAAGTAAAATAAAATTACTTTTCCACATACTCAATCTCTAGTACCACTCCTTAGAGTTAATGTTTTTATCTATGTCTATTTACTATACTGCCAATTTGCATTAGATGTTCTTGAACACTTTGTTAGATGCATAAAAGTTCATTATGGTTATACCTTCTTGCCCTATTGTTAATTTTTCTCTTACACAGCATAGATTTTTTTTCTCCTTTTGATACTTTTTGCATTGAATGCTAATTTTTCAAGTTAGTAAGATTGTTACCCCAACTTCTGTTTCATTAATATTTATCAATTATTTATCAGATGTTACCAAATATTTACCAATACCCATATTAATTAATACCACATATTACCAAATATTTACCAATATATTATTTTATTGTCAAACTCTCTGCATCTTTGTATTTTAAGAGTGTCTTTTGAATACATACTGTTTCTGAGATTCTCTAGTTTTAATTGATAAGTTTATATCATATATGTTAATTTCTATTATCTTAGAATTTATTTCTTACACCTTACTCATATTTTCATTTTCTGTATTTTTTTCTCTATTCTAGATTTCAATTGAATAGATTTTTTCTATGAGTTTAGATATTTTTTCTAATTGCTTTACACTTACATTTTGTTTTTATTTTTTCAGTGGTTGCCCTTGATATAAAACCCACATTCATGTTTATTTATCCCTCTTTTTCTTTTTAAATTTTCTAGTTCTTTAATATGCTTTCTTTTCTCTTTTGTCTCCCTACTCTCTAGCATTATGTTTCTGTTGTCTAGAATTTTAGTTTTGGGTTGTGATGGGTTTATATTTTATCATCACTACTTCCCGTTTCTTGTAACATTTTTCTGTTTATTTATCTTTGAATATTTTGCCAAGTATATTAAAAATGGTTTTGTGGCAGCAATTTGAAGACCTGTCTATCTGAAAATATTTTTTTATTAACTCACAGTTAAATGATGATTTGATCAAGGATCAAATATTAAGTTCAAAGTTTGTTTATTTGAAGAGACTCTAAGCCTTTATGCTGGGCTGATCAGTGAAGGTATTCACTTGCAAGGAGCTAGTGTGCAAAGACTAGGAGAGGTAGCGGTTTTTTAAATGTCCAGTTTTCAACAAAAGATCACAAGGCATAAAAAGAAACAAGAAAACATGGCCCATTTAAAGAAGCAAAATAAACTCCAGAAAGTAACATAAAGAAAATAGACCTCAAATTCCTTAACAAAAACTTTAAAACAATTGCCTTAAATATGCTCAGTAAACTAAAGAAAAGTACAGACAGACAACTAAACAAAATCAGAGAATGATATATGAACAAAATGAGAATATCAGCAAAGAGCTAGAAATTATATTTGAAAAAAGAACTAAAAAACAATTCTGGAGCTGAAAAACACAGAAACTGAATTGAAAACTTTACTAGAGGGTTCAACAGCAGACTCAAACAGCCAGAAAAAAGAATCAGTAACAATTGAAAACAATTCCTTTGAAATTGTTGAGTCTGAGGAGGAAAAAGTAAAAAGAATAAGGAAAAATGAAGAGAACTATAGGACCATGGAATACCATATAATGGACCAATATATGCATTATGGGAGTCTCAAAAGGAGAAGAAAGAAAGAAAGGAGCATAAAGCTTATTTGAAACTTCCCAAATTTGAGGGAAGAAATGGGTATATAAATATAAGAAGCTCAACAAACTCCAAGTATGATAAACCAAAGAGATCCACAACAAGACATATTATAATTAAAAAGTCAAAAGCAAAGGCAAAGAGAAAATCTTGAAAGTGGTGTCAACCTTTAACCATTTTAAGAGGCAAAGTTTTTATTTGGGATCAAAGAATTGCAATTCAGGGAGCCCAGATTCAGGTAGAAACCTAAATAGTGTCCCAATTACAAGAGAGGGGCTCATGGTTTTTATGGGAAAAAGGGAGGAAGATGAAGTAAGTTATATTAAGAAAGAGTTCATTGGTGCAAGATGAGGTAAGGCTAGGTTCGGACTTCATAGATTGACTTGAGAGTAGGTCATCAGGCCAAAGGCTAAACTTGTACTTCATTGATTTGTTAGTGATTCAGTTAACAGCAAAGTCGAATTTCATCAGTCCTGATAAACAAGATATTCTTGTCCTTACTGATTTCTTGGGATGTTGGTGGTTTGGTCCAGTTTGGAAGATAAAGAAAACAAGATGTGCAAGTCAATTCCTCTGAAATGCTGCTCTGGCTCTATTTTAATATGGCTCCACTCATGTCATCTTTCATAGCAGCAAGAGAAAAGTGACTGGTCACATACAAAGGCATCTCTAAAAGATAATGAGTATATTCCTCAGTGGAAACCTTGCAAGCCAGAAGACAGTGGAATAACATATTTAAAGTGCTGAAAGAAAAAAACTGCCAGCTGAGAATACTATATCTGATAAAAACCCTTCTTCAAAAATGAGGGAGAATTAAGACATTTCCAGGTAAACAAAAGCTGAGGGAGTTCATTACCAGTAGAAATGGTACGATTTCTGCCCTGCAAGAAATGCTAAAAAGAATCATTCAAAATGAAATGAAAGTACACTACATAGTAACTCAAAGCTTTATGAAAATATAAAGCTCTCAGGAAAGGTACATATATGGACAAATATAAAAACCAGTATTATTTAATTTTTATTTGTAAATTTACTTTTAATTATTTTATAAGATTTAAAATAGGGAAGCATAAAAATGACTATAATTCTATGTTAAATGTCCACAATATATAAAGATATAATTTTTGGCATCAATATCATAAACAAGGTAGAGGCAGAGCTGTGGAGAAGTAGCATGTTTGCATATGATTTAAGTTATTATCAGTTTAAAATAGATTGTTATAACTTTAGGACGTTTTCTGTTATCCTCATGCTAATTACGAAGAATATATCGATAGAATACACACAAAAGGAAATGAGAAGGGGATCAAAATGGGTCACTACAGGAAATCAACTAAACACAAAGGAAAGCAATAAAGGAGGAAATGGGAGACAAGAAAAAAGCTATGAGACATACAAAAAACAATTAACAAAATAACAATCATAAGTACTTCCCTATCAGTAATTACCTTAAATGTAAACAGATTAAACTCTTCAATCAAAAGACACAGATTAGTAGAATGGATAAAAATAGGATCTAGGTATATGCTGTCTATAAGAGACTTAATTGAGATTTAATGATACAGGTAGGTTGAAAGTGAAAGGATGGAAAAAGATATTCCATGCAAATAGTAACTAAAAGAGAACAATGTGGCCATACTAATATCAAAGTAAACTCTAAGTCAAAAACTGTTACAAGAGACAATAAAAAGGACATTATGTGATTATTAATAGATCAATTCACAGAAAAGATATAATAATTGTAAATATATTTGCACTAAACATCCAGGCTACTAAATATATGAAACAAATATGGAGAGAATTAAAGGGATAAATAGCTCTACAATAATATTAGAAGCCTTTAATACTCAACTTTCAATAATAAATGGAATACCAGATAGAAGATGAATAGGGATAAAGAGAACTTGAAGAACACTATTGACCAACTGGATTTAACAGATGTATGCAGAACACTCCACCCAATGACAGCTACATACACATTTTGCTCAAGTACACATAGAGCATTATCTGGAATAAGCCATATGTTAGGTCACGAAACAAGTCTTAATAAGTTTTAAAAGACTGCAATCATACAAAATATCTTTTCCAGTCACAAAGGAATGAAACTTGAAATCGATAGTAGAAGGAAAACTGGAAAATACACAAGTATATGAAAATTAAATAACACACTTTTAAAAAAAATGGATCAAAGAAAAAAAAGAAAGAGGAATTGCAGAAAATCTTGAGACATAAAAAATGAAAACACAACATACCAAACCCTATGGGATGCCCCAAAAGCAGTGCTAACAGGGAAATGTATAGCTGTAAATACTTACATTAAAAAAAAGAAAGATCTAAAATAGCAACCTAACTTTACACATTAAGGAACTAAAAGAAGAAGAGAACAAATGCAAAGCTAGCAGAAGAAATTAGATAATCATGATGAGAGCAGAGAATAAATGAATAGAATAAATGAATAGAAAAATAATAGAGAAAGTCAATGAAAGTGAGTTAGTTTTTTTAAAAAATGAGAAAAAATGATGAACTTTTGGGTAGATTGAATAAGAAAAGAGAGTACTTGAATAACTAAAATCAGAAATGAAAGAGGAGACATTACAACTGATTTTACAAACATACAAATATTATAAATAAAAGGTACTATGAACAATTGTACACCAAAAAATTCAATAACCTGGATAAAATGGATAAATTCCTAGGAAAAAACAACCAGCCCAAACTGAATCATGAAGAAATAGAAAATCTGAACAGACATCTAACTAGCAAGGATATTAAACCACTGATCAGAAACCTCCCAATAACAATTTAAAAACTTCCCATCAAAGAAAAACCCAGGATCAGATGGATTTACCAGTAAATTCTACCAAACATTTAGAGAAGAATTAACACCAATTCTTCCTAAACTCTTCCCCAAAACTGAAGAAGTAAAACTTCCAAACTCATTCAATGAAGCTAGTATTAGCCTGACACCAACATCAAAGACACTACAAGAAAAGAAAACCACAGTGTAATATCAATGAATATTGATGCAAAAGTCCTCAAAAAAATACTAACAAGCAAAATTAAATTGCACATTAAAAAGATTAAACACCATGACCAAATAGGATTTATTCCAGGGATGTAAGGATGGTTCAACATATGAAAATCATTCCATGTTATATACCATAATAACAGAATGAAGGATTCAAATCACAATATCACTTCAATAGATGCAGAAAAATCATTTAACAAAACTCAACATCCTGTCATGATAAAAACAGTCAATAAACAAGGAATAAAAGGAAATTATCTCAAGATAATAAAGGCCATTATGAAAAGCTCACAGCTAACATCATACTCAATGGTGAAAGACTGATGAAAGTTTTCATCTAAGATCAGAAATGAGACACAGATGCTCATTTTCACCATTTCTATTTAACATAGTACTGGAAGTCCTAGCTAAAGCAATTAGGCAAAAAAAATAACTAAAAGTCATCCAAATTCGAGAGGAAGAAGTAAAGTCATCTCTGCAAATGACATGACTTTATATGTAGAAAACCCTAAAATTCCACACACGCAAAAACTATTAGAACTAATAAATGAATTCAGCCAAGTTGTAAGATATAAAATCAATGTACAAAAATCAATTGTGTTTCTATACTCTAACAACAAACAATCTGAAAAGAAAATTAAGAAAAAGATTCTACTTATAATAGCATCAAAAAGAACAAAATACTTAGAAATAAACTTAACTAAGAAGACAAAAGATTTGTACGTTGAAAAATACAAAACATTGCTGAAATTAAGGAAGACAAATAAATGGAAAGACATCCCATGTTCATGGATTGAAAAGCTTAATATTATTAAGATGTCAATAGTACCCCAAACTATCTAAGATTAAAACAATCCCTATCGAAATCTCCATTGTATTTTATTGCAAAGATAGAAAAATACATCCTAAAATTCAGATGGAATCTCAAGGGAACCTGAATAGCCAAAAGAATCCTGAAAATGAACACAGCTGGAATTCTCACACTTCATGATTTTAAAATGTATTGCAAAAATACAGTAATCAAAAAAGTGTGGTACTGACATAAAGACAGATGTATAGACCAGTGGAATAGAATAGTGAGCCCAGAAATAAACCCTTGCACATATGGTCAAATGATTTTCAGCAAGGATGCCAAGGATGTGGACCATTAAATGGGGAAAAGATAATCTCTTCAGCAATTGATGTTGGGAAAACCAAGTATCCACATGCAAAACAATCAAGTTGGACACTTACTTTACACTATATACAAAAATTAACTCAAAATTGATTAAAGACCTAATAATAACAGCTAAAAATATAAAACTCTTACAAGAAAACAAGGGAAAATCTTCATAACATTCAATTTGGCAATTATTTTTTAGATATGACACCAAAAGCACAGGGAACAAAAGTAAAAATAGATAAATTAGACTATATAAAAATTAAAAACATCTGTACATCAAAGAACACAAACAACAAAGTGAAAAGTTAACATACAAAATGGGAGGAATTATTTGCAAATCATATATTAGCTAAGGGATAAATATCCTGAACATATATATTTTAAAAACTCCCACAGTTCAATAACAAAAACCAAACAAACAAATAATTAAAAAATGGGCACAGGACTTGAATAGATATTTCTCCAAAGAAGATTTACAAATGGCCAATAAGCACCTTAAAAGATGTTCAATATCACTAATCATTAGGGAAATGCAAATCAAAACCACATTGAGTTACCATCTCACATCCATTAGGATCCCTTCTATTAAAAAAAAGAAAAAATACCCAGAAATTTACAAGTATTAGTGAGGAAGTGGATAAATTGGAACCCTTATGCACTGTTGGTGGGAACATAAAATGGTGTAGCACTGTGAAAAACTGTGATGCTTCCTCAAAAAATTTAAAAATAGATTACTACATGATGCAGCAATTCCATTTCTGTGTATATACAGAAGAATTTAAAGGGTCTCAAAGAGGTATTTTTATGCTTATGTTCATAACATTATTATTCACAATATTCAAAAGGTGCAAGCAACCTAAGTGTCCCTTGATGGATGAATGGATAAACAAAATGTGGTATATACATACAATGGGGTATTATTCAGCTTTGAAAAAGAAAGGAATTCTGAAACATGCTACAGTATGGATGCCGGGGGCTTGGAGGAGAGGGAGGGGGGCAATATTTGTTTAATCCACAGATTTATAAAAATTTTCATGTAGTCCAGTTTATCTATTTTTAATTTTGTTGCCTGTGATTTTGGTGTGATTTCCAAGAAATCATTGCCAAATTCAGCGTTATGAAGATTTCCCTCTATGTGTTCTTCTAGGGATTTTATAATGTCTTACATTGAAGTTTTAATCAGTTTTAAATTAAATTTTGTGTATGACGTAAGAGAAGTGCCCAATTTCATTCTTTTTTTTTTTTGGTGAGGAAAATCAGCCCTGAGCTAACATCCATGCCAATCCTCCTCTTTTTTTTGCTGAGGAAGACCGGCTCTGAGCTAACATCTATTGCCAATCCTCCTCCTTTTTTTCCCCCCAAAGCCGCAGTAGATAGTTGCATGTCAAAGTTGCACATCCTTCTAGTTGCTCTACGTGGGTTGCCACTTCAGCATGGCCAGAGAAGCTATGCATCTGTGCGTGCCCAGGATCTGAACCTGGGCCACCAGTAGCGAAGTGTGCACACTTAACCACTAAGCCATGGGGCTGGCCCCCCAAATTTCATTCTTTTGCATGTGGATATCTAGTTTTCTCAACACCATTTGTTGAAGAGTCGGTCCTTTCTGCGTTGTGTACTCTTGGAACTCCAATTGAAGATTATTTGATTGTATATGTGTAGGTTTATTTCTGGGCTCTCTATCCTATTCCATTGGTCTATATGTCTGCGCTTATGCCAGTTCCACACTGTTCAATTACTGTAGCTTTGTAATATGTTTTGAAGTCAGGAAGTGTGAGGACTCCAGCTTTGATTTTCTTTCTCAAATTTTTTTTGCTATTTGGTGTCTTTTCTTATTCCATATGAATTTTATGATTGTTTTATCCATTTCTGCATAAAAATTCCCCTGGGATTTTGATAGAGATTGCATTGGCTCTGGAGATCACTTTGGATAACATGGACATTTTAAACATATTAAGTCTTTCAATCCATGAACATGGCATATCTTTCTATTATCATATTTTTAAAGTTATAGTTACTTTTTATACTTTTGTCTACTAACTTCTATACCAGAAGTTATGCACCATTGTTACACTTCTGTATTTGTCTTTAGCAGCAAACTTTATATTCCATATGTTTTCATGTTGCTGTCTAGTGTCCTTTTCTTTCTACTTGAATGACTGCCTTAAGTATTTCTTGTATAGCTGGTTGAGTGATAATGAAATCCTTCAGCTTTTGTTTATCTAGGAAATTCTTCATTTCTCCTTCATTTTTGAAGGACAGTTTTTCAAGGTATAGTATTCTTGGTTGGTAGTTTTTTTCTTTCAACCCTTTAAATATATCATTCCATTCCCTTCTGACTTGCAAGATTTCTGCTTAGAAACCACTGGTAGTCTTATGAGGGCTCCCCATAGGTGAAGAGTTGCTTTTTTTTCTTGTGGCTTTCAAAATTCTCTCTTTATCTTTGAATTTTGATAATTTTATTATAATTTATTTCAGTGTGAATTTTTTTGGTTCATTCTAGTTGGAGGTCATTGGAATTCTTGAATCTGGATATCTATTTCCTTCCTTTTAGTTTTGAGACGTTTTCAACCATTATTTCTTCAAATAAAGTCTCTGATCCTTTCATTCTCTTTTCTCTCTCTGGGACTCCCATAATGCATATATTGGCCTCCTTGGCAGTTCCCATAGTCCCTTAGGCTTTCTTCACTTTTTGTTCATTCTCCTTTCTTTTTGTTCTTCTGACTGTATAATTTCAAATGACTTGTCTTCAAGTTCATTTATTCTTTCTTCTGCTTAGTAGTCTATTGTTGAAGCTTCCTAGCGCAATTTTTAATGGAATTATTGTATTCTTCAGCTCTAAAGTTTCTATTTGGTTCTTTTTTATATTTTCTATCTCTTTGTTTATATTCTCATCTGTTCATGCATATTTTTCCTGAGCTCCTCGAGCATCTTTATAACAGTTATTTTTAACTCTTTGTAGCCAGCCATATACCTCCACTTCTTCAGGGTCAGTTTCTGGAGATTTATTTTGTTTCTTTGATTGGGCTATGTTTCCTTGTTTCTTCACGTGCCTTGTAACTTTGTGTTGAGTTCCACACATTTGAGTAAACAACCACCTCTCCTAGTATTTTCAGACAAGCTTCATACAGGGTAATACAGGATTCTCCAATCAGTCTAGCTGGAGATTCTAAGGCCCTCTCAAAACTTTTCTATGGATATGTTTTCTCTGGGCTTGTGTGCATAAATTCCCAATTAAAGGGACTTGCCAGTTTTTTTCAGGAGCTCATAATCTTTTTCTCCATTTTGTATCTTTCTCTGGTACTGCAAGTTCTCTGGAGCAGCCACACATGGTTCAGCTCTCTTTTTATCTCAGCAGCTACTGAGCTTCTAGAGTATGCTGGCTCTTGTCAGTGTCTGAGTTGGGTGAGAAAGAAACCAGTCCTTTGAGCAGCCCCCTGAAAAGCTGGAATGTTAGATATATGCTCCAACTCTTTCCCTCTCTGGGCAGCATCCGGGAGTTGGAGGTTTTCTCTTGCATATTCCATGCTGAGGTGGCAGGAGGAACTATGATAAGTGAGTGTGTGTTAGTCCAATTCTTTGCATTTGTTCTTATTGGTCCCTAACATGGGACCCTCTCTTGTCAGTTCTTATATTCAGGCGAGACAGAAGCCTGTCCTTCAGGCAGGCTACCCCAAAGGGGAGAACATTAGATATACAGTTTAGACTTCTTTATCACTCCCCAGGGAGAAGCTGATTGCTGAGAGTTTCCTCCTGATCCCATTACACTATGCTGGTCAGGAGGGTGAGTAAGGGCCACTATGGCAAGTGAGTGCCACAGATTTTCCTATTGGCTGGTTTTGCACTGGCTTGGAGTGCAGATGCCTTTTAACTAGTTTTGGGATTTCTCAGAAAGGTCACTTGTCTGTTTATTGTTGTTGAGTCAGTGTCTCCATTGAGGGAAGGAGATTTGAGGCTTCCTATTCCATCATCCTGCTGATGTCCTAGGGACATTTTTTAATTGCTTATAATACAAGGTCACTTGGGCTCTTCCTAATTCCATTCAACCCATTTAAGAACCCTGTCAAAATGAAATTGAGCTTATTCATATATGACTCAATGAATCCACCAAAGATGATTTTTCCGATGTTTTCAGAAAATTATTTTATTTTATTTTATTTTATTTTTTTTTATTTTTTTTTTTTTGTGAGGAGATCAGCCCTGAGCTAACATCCGCCAATCCTCCTCTTTTTTTGCTGAGGAAGACGGCCCTGGGCTAACATCTGTGCCTATCTTCCTCCACTTTATATGGGACGCCGCCACAGCATGGCTTACCAAGCAGTGCGTCGGTGCGCGCCCGGGATCCGAACCAGCGAACCCCGGGCCGCCGCAGCGGAGCGCGCGCACTTAACCGCTTGGGCCACCGGGCCGGCCCCAGAGAAAATTATTTTAATGTCTCCAAGATAATGTAGAGTTTTGCCTTTGACTAATGTTTAAACAAGAATTATTGAAATGCTCACCAAATAATTAGTTGTAGAATTTTCCCCTGAATCAGTATGTAAACTTAATAGTATTTAATTCACAGATTCAGTTATAGTCCTTTGAAATAAGAAATATTTGCCCATTTTGATAACACCATCTCTTCATCTTTCATTATTCCTTATATATAGTAATAAATGTTTAGCATTTCTCTATAATTAAAAAGTAGTCTTAGATAATATTAATCCAGTAGAAATTTAATTTCATACTATAGAAGCTACATGCTATTTTCTGTCTTCACCTATGTTGGGATTTATTCTTTCATAGTTCTATTTTAGTGTGAAGGTCATTTTATTTCCCAGAGAAGATGTTCCTCCACATAAGGATTAAAGTAGTTCTGGTGTCTGTCGTGCAATACTATTAAACTATTTGTCAAAAGGAGCAGGATTTTCTTTATTTATTTTTCAGTCCAAATATAGTTTGTGGACCCTAGTGATTTTCACAAGCTTCTCATTTAGGACATTGTGAGTCAGATATTTATCTTAATGATTCATATGACTCATGTACTTCTCTTTGGTTTTACCCTCTATTCTATCATTTATATATATGTTTTATAAAATTTTTTGAGGCAGTCCTTGCAGTCACTCTCTTTCTTTTCTCCTTTTACTCTTCAGCAATATTATTTGATTTCTATGTTGAAATTATGCCTATGAGATATTCCCAACAGTATTGAATTATCTTATTCAGAGCATCCTGAATGGAATCAACAAGTTAATGGCATGAAAGACTATATATAGTCATTTATTATTCTTAATTTTTCTGTAAATGAGGTGAAACAATTGCATCTGATCAAAATCAGATGCTTACTTTTCATGCAAATAAGAATATTTTCAGAAGAAAGTTAGTATAGTTATTTGAATATAATTTCAGCTGATTAATTTTCTTGCAATTTGGGGGCAATAGAGGGCTTTGTGCTTCAAAGATGTAGAATATCACTCCTTAAAGCTTTGGGGGGAAGTTTGAGTTAATTATTTGAAGAACTCATTAGCTTAAATAATTTGATGGGAACTCCATTTCATTAGATAGAAAAGACCCATCTAAATGTGATATTGGTCTCCTTTTCTTTCTTTTCCTTTTTTTTTCTTTTCTCCCCATTTTATTTTTTCTTATTTAGCAAGACGGAAACAGAAAATTGTTTTAGTTTTCAGGAATGAAACAGAAACTATTGAATAATAGTTTAAAATCCAGTGAGCTATAACAAAGAGTAAATAATTTTTTCTTCTGTTGTATACCTTGAATTCCCAATCCCCTCAAAATAACATTTGCATACCAATAAAGCAGGATAAAGTGATTGTTTTCATAAGCTGTCTGATAAAACTAACAAAAAAGGCCTTTAGAAAACTCATTTTGATTTTAAATTTCATTTCTCTGTATATCTCAAAGAAAAATTCAATTGAAATTTCACATTAAACATATGAAAATTTGCTCTTTAATGAAAGTACGATTGTCCTGTTGAATGAGTGATTTCATTATTAATTTTAAAATGTTTATGTAATGTGTTGTTATTGAGGAGTACCACAAAGAATAAGGCAGATACAATGGACTGCGCTCACATAGAGATTCTAATTGATTAGAAATTAGATAAGTAAACAATTAGATTATAATTGAGGATGCAACCAAATAAACTGGTCATTACATTGAAGTGTCATTAGTGTGATGATGAAGTCACTTTACATTTTAACTATTGTATTTCTTCAATTTAAAGTTAATTTGTAATTTTAAGAAATACATTTTTTATCAATAGATTTAGTTTTAAAGTTGTGTGACTTGAACACACTTCCTTTGGATGCTTACAATGTACACGACACTTTAGAAACACAAAGATAATTAGTTCACATTAATATGTAGTTCTCATTCTGAAATTAAGTTGTAATCTAGCTTGAGAGACAAACTTGTAAATTGCTATCTATATTCTGAGGCCTAATAAAATAATTTCTATTTTACAGATTTAAGAAAAAACACTGTATGGCTTAGGTAGTAGCACTTTTAGGTGGAAAGAAGGAAGGGAGGCAGGGGATTGAGAAGCGGACTGAAGGGACATGGCAATGGTGTGAAATGAGCTGTATATGGATCTGCTAATCCCTCCAAATTCCTGAAACCTTGATACTGAATTGTAATGTTTATTATTTGTAAGCCTCCTCCTCAACAGAGGGAAATTTGTATTGACTGATGCTGCTCTGAGCTTCTGCTGACCTGCAAGGTTAAAAGCCAAAGCCATTCAAGGCCCCTTGATCCCATCGTGGTTTAATGGTCTCTAAGTGAGCTTTTAGTAACTAAAGTTGCTCAGGCAACTGGAGACAGTCACTGGAAATGGCCTGAGAACCAACTGTCCTGTTTAATTAAATGTTGAGTAAAGGATTGGTTACCTATATAGATTACCAATTTAAAATATTATAAATATAGGGGCCGCCTGGTGGCGCAGTTGTTAAGTGCGCACACTCTGCTGCGGCAGCCGGGGGTTCGCAGGTTCGGATCCCGGGCATGCACCGACGCACTACTTGTTAAGCCATGCTGTGGCAATGTCCCATATAAAGTGGAGGAAGATGGGCACGGATGTTAGCCCAGGGCCAGTCTTCCTCAGCAAAAAGAGGAGGATTGGCATCAGATGTTAGCTCAGGGCTAGTTCTGCTCACACAAAAAAAATATGTATATATTATAAATATAAATTAATACATAATAAATGCTGATCATCATGTAACATTTTCTATTAGTTCTTCTGAAGACACTTTGAGAAGTTGGAGCACATCTGGGTTATCATCATATGGATTAAATAAATTTTCATTGTCCAATATTTTGAGCAGAAATTCTAGTAATATTTTATTTTCCTAATTGTTTGTATTCAGGATATATGGATGCTTACTAAGATTATTAACCCAATTTTTGTATGACTTTAAAAATCAAGCGCAGTGGAAGTATCAATGGAAAGTTCAGAAAATGGATGAAAAACCAAAGGATGCTAAGTAGCACTAGGAAACAGCCGTGATAAAGCGTAGGAATGATCTGCTTAGGATGCTGTCGGCACTGTTAGACCCAGTGCTTTGCTGCTTGCCAGTGACTCCTCTCTGGTAGTTCATGTAGAGCAGGGTAGAGCGGGGAAAGAGACTATCTGCTCCTTTTATCCTGAGGGACAGTCCTTAATTCCTGTGTCTTGGGGTCTTCCCTCTAATAAGAAGGGTTTTGAGATGTTATTACTATGCTTTTCTTTTAGTCAATCTCTATTTAAGGTAAAAGTGATTACATTGAATCACCGTCCGTGTTTCCCGAGTTTGACGCTTTGCTAAAATGATAACATTAAGTAATGATATTATAAAAGAGGCATTATACACAATTTAAAATTAATCAATAATGTCCTTTTTGAACACCCGCTCCAATATTTTTTTATATAGTTTTCAAATGTTGACATTTGGCAACCTGTCTTTGGATTTCAGATTTTATTACTCTGTGCATATTATCTATGATTAGGTGGGTTTTAATTGTAACTATAAATAACCTAGAATGTACTTACATATGCACAATGATTTTATTATCCCTGCAAGCTGGCATTGCATTACTTATCAACAAATAGAAAAGTTTCATTTTTCTGAGACTCATGTTACCATGAGTCTTTACTTACCAGTCAACCAACAGTTAGTTATTTATTAAGCATCTGCTCTGTTTTCAGAGTGGAGTAGAGTTTAAAGAAAAATGAAACGTTCCTAGATACACAGGGAGAAAAATATGATGTAGAAAGTTTTTCAAATTATAAATCAAAGTAGAATTGAACCCAGATTTTGCTGTGTGATTTTAGGGTAAACATTATTCTCAGTCTCAATGAACCATCTATAAAATGGGAATTATAAATTCTACTTAGCAAGTTTTGGTAAGGATGAAGATTGTCTAGTTAAGTCATTCAGCACATAATATTCATAGCTAAGTCCTGCACACTTGAAACCACTAGGGAGCAAAATAAGATGTATGTAATCTTAAATGTATTTTTAAAAGGTTATAGAAATTCTGGTAAGAGGAAAACCCATAAGAGCTGAGACGATCAAAATGTTTCATGCAAGAACTGAGACATGAAAAATGATGGGTAAACTTTGAGGACGATTACTGTATTAATGGTGGCACTGAAAGAAACATTTTAGGAGAAATTTTACAAGAAAAATGCTAAATTTGATTTCAGAACTGTTGACTTTGAAGGATATAAGTTCATTCAAGTAAAAATGTTCAGTAGAATGTAAGATATATTGCAGTTTAGGCGAGAAGATTAACAAGAAAAATCTACAATAGAAAGTTAGGCATACTGGAATTTAGGTGAGAAGATAAACTAGAAAAACAAATTTACTAGTTTTCAGTATAGAAGTGACAATTGAAGGATGAGTTCTCTGAGGGATAGGATGCTGAGAAAGAACACAGCTCCAAAGTGATTTTGAAAGTCAATAAAACATATTATTTTTTTGCTGCTCTTTTATGATCTAGCTCAATATTACCTTGACAATCATGAAAAATATGAAAATGACACTTTCAGAAAGTGAATATTGTGCTCCTTAAAAGCATATCTGAAAAACAAAGATGCAAATCTAATTATATTTTAACTAATATACTGGTACAAAAAAATATTTCACTTATAGGTCAGATAGGAACTCTTTTTTGTCTAACAGGACATTTTTCCCCCCAAAATACTGTATCCCTTTGGTATAGGAAATATATGAGGAACAAGAAAGTATCTTTATTTTTCAGTAATGTGTACTTTCTAAAAAAAGTCCTAGGTAAACTTTAAAGAGAAGGTATTTCTTTCTATGACCCTGAATTATAACTGAAAATAAATTTATTGTTTTCATTGCCAATTTTTGATAAAAAGTTATGTTGAACACAGATGATTCCATTTTCTTATGAAGATTTTTATTTAGCAGTCAGTTATGATTAGGGACAGCTATGTTTTAATCTAGCACTTGCTCATTAGGACAAATTGTGTCTTTGAGATGTGGATATCATGAAGATTAATATAATCAAATGCTTCACTCATGATTGATTATTTTTTTTAAGTTGCACAAATAATTTTAAGATTAGGGGACTAATCATTTATTTTTAAAAATTTTGTCACGTCTAAAAATATCTTTGACTATTTTCTAGTTTAACCCAAATTGTCAAATATTACTTTTTCTTGTATTGAAGATACTTGACTCAATGTAATATTTTAGGTATCTTTCTCATCTCATAAACTGAGTGTATACATTTTAATGCATTTGTTTTCTAGTATCCTTTCCTCATATTCTCTCAAAATGCGTGTTTTTATTTTATTTTATTTTATTTTATTGGTAAGGAAGATTGGCTCTGAACTAACATCTGTTGCCAATCTTCCTCTATTTTCTATGTGGGATGCCACCACAGCATGGCTTGATGGCTTGATGAGCAGTCAAGCTCATCAAGTTCAGGATCCGAACCAGCGAACCCCAGGCCACCAAAGCAGAGCATGGCAACTTAACCACTATGCCACGGGGCCAGGCCCCCAAAATGCCTGTTTTAGAAGAGAAGAAAAAAATGATGTATAAGAAGAAAAGGAAAACGGATAATATTTAGATTTAGATTCTGAGTACTTGCATTCATTTTGAACACACACTCACACAGAATTTATTGGGTTATATGGTTGAATTATTGCCACTCAATCTCATCTATCCTTCACTTTTAAGACTAGAGAGCTAGAAATACACAGGAGAGTGAAATTCAGGTATATTCTTGTCAGGTTCCTTTACTCTTGCAGGAAGATGTCAAATATACCCTCTGTTCAGCTGACCATTCAAGTGCCTGCAACAGTGAATAGCACTCGGGGTACCTCTTGGGGAGTATAACCAAAGTCATTGACAATTAGTTCTTATCAAATAGTCAATTTAGAGAGACAGTGACACTCAAGAGAATGTATACAATTTCTCCATTCTAATAAATATAGAGAGTATCTGTTTTAATACTAATAATGTAGTCCTGATAATGTGTCCTAAAGTCAGTTTTCTGGTTTTAATGTTTTCTGTTTCCAGAGAGCTAAATATATTAAATGATCCTGAATTACACTTTGCTTTTTAGATACAATAATATTTATTTCTGGGATTTTACACATCTTCACATTTGAAAACATAATTGTTTCACTAAATTCATTGAGCATCAGATGAGGAAAATTTTTGCAAGTTTAATCACACCTAAGGATATTTTCTTTTTTGGATAGTTCTAATTGCACTATCCTAATTGGATGTCCTAATTATATGAAACCTATATTTTGTTGTCACTAGTAACAGAATTTGCTTTTTTTTTTCATTTTCTGCTATTTTTATTTAAAAGTATGGGCAAAATTCAAGAAAATACCCAAATGCAGTAGTTGCACAAACATGGCTCTACAGACAAAAATAACAAAGCTGCTCAAACTAAATTATAAGTTATTGTCAGGTAGCGTTGGGTATCTCAGTTTATGATTACTCAGAATATTTTTTCTTCTGGCGATGCCCAGAAGTGTAGATTGGAATACAAAGGTGGTTTGGGGTGTCAATATATATGAAAAAGTGCAAGTGAATTAAAATTGAAAATGGTAAAGTTGGGCATTCTAAAATCTATACATGGATTAAGCCAGATAAGCAAAAATTTAGTCCTAAAATGTCATATTTTTATTAAATATGAATTGATATGAGTTATACTGAACTTTCCTTTGGCATTTTCTTTTGGGTTAATTCTGAGGGGTGGTAGAAAGGACAAATCAAAGAAGCTCATTGCTTTAGCTACTGTAAACAAGGTGATGAGATGTTGATTACTTTTCTGAGTTCTACACACAAAGGTAAATGAGATAAATATATTTATACTCTCAGTACAAGGAATTGGTGTAAACTTCCTGAACAACAGGCTTGATTTTAACTATTGAACACTAGGAATTACATAAATGATTCTGACTTGCACTTGCCATAGGCTACTAAAGAGCATAGAACAAAATTTATGGTCATCGTTCTTGAATATTCAGGGAATTGTGTCATCAATTTTTGTATTATTATCAATCTTAGTTTCTTCTAATTATGTTTATTCTAATCTCTCACTCTCTTGCTTTTCTCATTCACTCATTTTAAATATTATATTTTACGATGTTGTATAGATTGATATAAGCTCTCTTGAGTTCTTTTTATTGTCACTGAGAGAGTTACATGTGAACAAATAAATAGGGCTATTTGCTAATGCATTCAGTAATATTTACTGAGTATTTACTATTTGATAGGCCACAAGCTAACTAGTATTTGGCCATATGCTAAGTGGTTTGGAACACTGAAAGATTATTAGTAAGACAGTTGGCAAATATACACAAGTATTTATAAAACAAATTAGAAAAGGAAGACATGAGAGAATCTAGTGTACCATGAGGACTTTCAGAGATGATAGAAATTGCTAACAGGTAGGGTAGACAAGAGGTGTGGAAAAGTTGAAAAAAGTCTTCATAGTAGTGAGAACATCAGACCTGAGCTCTAAGGAGTGGTAGGATTTAAATATCAGGACTGTACTGTATGGAATATAATTTTTGTAAATATGAAGTGAGTTTACTTCTAAAAATTTTAACTCACATTCCTTACAGGTAGCAAGCAGCCTGTCTAAATTTAATAAGCTAAATAAGAGAAATAAATTTCTTCTTACAGATTTTGGCAGGATAACCTTCCCAACAACAGCAGAGAGAATAAATGATTTTTTTCTTTGGGGTCTTGTATTAGGTTTAGTTGAATTTATTAATTAACTTTGTTTAAAATTTATTGATTTCTTCTTTTGTGCCAGACATGGTGCTCTACACTATGGAAGATGCAAAAATAATAAAAATGAACAAAAATAACCACACTGTAAATTACATACTATTTCATGTTCATTGTCCTAAAGAAACATTTCTATTAAAATAATTTAAATAAATCAAACACAAATTAATAGACAAAACATACAAGGGGCCAAAACTCCAAATACAAAACCCCATAATATTATTCCATTACAGTTAAAAAAACAAAATAGGTAAAATTACAAAATAAGTAGAAAATAAGAAGTATCAATTGATTTCTTATATTTTTGATACAGAACATCAGATATCAGAAATTAAGAGTATAACGTATTAAATCAAGAAATCAAAAAGCAAGCAAACAAAAACCATCTGCAAAGTGAAGACTCATCCTTGAAATCTATAGCACTGTGATAGCCAATGATAATCAGACCCTATGCTATTTGATGTTCAAGCACTTCACTTCTTAAATTATGTTGTCATAGGCTTTGCACTGGAATACTTTTTTAATCATGATTGATTTTCACTTTCAGTTTTTTATAAGTAAATTTTCTTGCTTTTGTTGCTTTTTTTTTTTTTTTTTACAATGTGTCAGAATCTACTACAATTGCCTGGATCATATAATCTTTACCACTTAAGCTAAATTTTGTTTATTTTTGTTTTGTTACAATGTACTACAAATTTTATCTGGCAATGATTTTAATGTTATGTTTTGGAAAAAATTATTGAACTCAATAACAATACTTCCTGCTTTCCTCTTCCATCTATTTTATTCTTTTTACTTCAAATAGCTCTACATTTTTGATTTTTTTTTTATTTTTTGTACTGTAATTAAAAAGCTTCTACCTGTTTTCCTTCTAATTCAAATTACATATTTATTTCTTGTTGAAAAAAAGACACGGAAAGTCACTCTGTTTCTTATTTTAAAACATGTTCATATTAAATAAGGGACACTTTAATGGATTACATTGTAGTTGTAGAAGTTAGTTCTTCTTCTAAATGGTAAAAGAAATGTTAAATCAACTTACAAGTATTACTCTTACTTTTGTTTTTTTCTAAAATAAAGATAAGCAAAACTTGATGGTTCACTGAAGTGGCTTCAAGTATATATGATTTTACCTTAATTTGAAATTTTCAATGAAGACTTTCAAAGTAAAGTGCATACCCATGGCAATTTCATTACACTTCCAAGATGTATTAGAAGACTTAGCGTTGCTCTGAGGAAGTGGCACAGTACTGCCAGAGAGAAGAGTCTCAATAGATTTTCTCCTATCACACTCAACCATTGACACACTCTCTATTTTATTATTATAGTAATGTGGAGGTTGATTAAAATTAATATTTGAAAAGAAAATATAGTTTCCAGTCAGGTATGTAAGAAGCTGGAAGTTCTTACTAATCCATCCTGACAAAAAATAAAAAGCTGCACAAACTGAAAAATCAACTCTTCTTGTATCTGACAGAGACATGGGATCACAGGGCAAACCACTACTCCCCAAATTAGAGAGACTGACAGGCAATGCAGGGAATCATTGCTTGATGGAACAGAAACCCAGGAGCACAAAACTCTATGGGAACCAGTGCCAAGGTAGGGAAAGCTGAATTATAACTGATGAATTGCTGGAGATTCAGTGTAGACAAGTCTGAGAGAGAAAAACTTCTAGGGGACCTGGTCTTCAGGCTCCTACACTTTTGTGAATTTTACCTCCAGGAGCTTGGCTAGGTTCTCAAGGTGAATATCACAGAAAAATGATGCTTTGGCAGGAAGAAGGGAAAATAAACCATTTGAAATACTCCGGAGCATTCTGTTCTTCTTAACGACCTCTGCCCTCAGGAAAAACTATTACCAAAACATAACTGACCTAGGGGAAGGGAAATACCTAACTCCAGCTGGTTCTAACTTTTCACAGGGAGAAAGGGAAATACCCAACTCCAGCCCCCTCTAGCCATCCTGTCCTACCTATGGTGGGGAAGGTAAAAAACTAAGAAGCACGTGTGCAGTTCAGTCCAGAGGTACAGGCTCACTAAAAGCCTGAAACCTACTCATAGAACTATAGAATTCTTCCCCTCTCTCTATACTTTATCAACAGATTACTCTTTACAGTAGTCCTTTCTACCTGATACATCATATCCAGACATCAAGAAAAAATGACAAGACTTACTAAGAAATACAGTTTGAAGAAACAGAGCAAGCATCAGAACCAGAGTCAGATATGGCATGGGTGTTGGAATTATCAGACCAGGAATATAAAACAAACATGATTAAGATGCTAAAGGCTTTAATGGATAAAGCAGAAAGCAAGAAGAGATGGGCAATTTTAGAAGAGAGATGGAAAGTCCAAGGAAGAACCCAAAATAAATGCTAGATGTCAAAAACATTGTAACGGAAATAAAGAATGCCTTTGATGGGCTTATTGGTAGATGCTACATGCCTGAGGAAAGAATCTCTTAGCTTTAGGATATCCCTATAGAAATCACCAAAACTGAAAGGCAAAAAGAAAGAGACTGGAAAAAAAACCTAAAAAACAGAACAGAGTATCCAAGAACTGTGGGACAACTACAAAGGTGTAACACACTGATAATGTGAATTCTAGAAGGAGAAAAAAAAAGAAGAACAGAAGAAATATTTGAAGCAATAATGACCGGGAATTTCCCCAAATTAATGTCAGATTCCAAACCACAGATCTAGGAAGGTCAGAGAACTCTGGGCAGGATAAGTCTCAAAAAAACCACACATGAGGCCGGCCCGGTGGTGCAAGCGGTTAAGTGCGCGCGCTCTGCTGCGGCGGCCCGGGGTTCGCTGGTTCGGATCCCGGGCGTGCACTGACGCACTGCTTGGTAAGCCATGCTGTGGCGGCGTCCCATATAAAGTGGAGGAAGATAGGCACCGATGTTAGCCCAGGGCCGTCTTCCTCAGCAAAAAAGGAGGAGGATTGGCGGATGTTAGCTCAGGGCTGATCTCCTCACAAAAAAAAAAAAAAAAAAAAAAAAAACCACACATAGGCATATCGTTTTCAAACTACAGAACATCAAAGATTAAAAAATATGTCTTGAGAGAAGCCAGAGAATAAAGACACTTTACCTTTAGAGGAGCAAAGACAAGAATTACAGCCAACTTCTCCTCAGAAACGATGGAAGCAAAAAGAGAGTGGAGTGAAATATTTAAAGTGTTACGAGAAAAGAAATCACTGACTTAGAATTCTGTACCCTGTAAAATTATCCTTCAAAAGTGAAAGAAAAATAAAGGCTTTCTCAGCCAAACAAAAATTGATGGAATGTGTTGCCAGTAGACCTGCCTTGCAAGAAATATTAAAGAAATTCTTTAGAAAGAAGGAAAATGATAAAGGTCAGAAACTCAAATCTACATAAAGAAAAAAAGCATTTGAGAAGGAATAGGTGAAGGTAAAATAAAAAATTCTATTTTTCTTATTCTTAATTGATATAACAGATAACAGTGTTCAAAATAATAATAGCAACAATGTATGTGATTATGTATGTTTACATATATATGTGCTATGTATGCTTATATATAAGCAAAATGAATGAGAGTAATGATACAAAGGATGGGAGGAAGGAATTAGGATTATTTTGTTATTATAAGATATTCACACTAGCTGTGAAGTGGTAGAGTGTTATTTGAAAGTAGACTTGGATTAGTTGTAAATGTATATTGCAGACTCTAGGGCAACCACAAAAAACGTTTAAAACATAGTATAACTACTATGCTAATAAAAAGAGAGAAAGTGGAATCTCATAAAAATGCTCATTTAAAACCATAAAAGGCAGAAAAAGAGTAGAAGGCAAAAATGGGAACAAAGAATGAGGGCAACAAATAGAAGGCAATAACAAATATGGTAGATATTAGTCCAACAATATCAATAATCACTTTGAATATCAGTGATCTAAATGCATCAATTAATAGATAGACATTGTCACAGTAGATCAAGAAACAGGACACAACTATATGTTGTCCACAAGAAACTTAAAAGACACATATAGATTGAAAGAAAATGGATGGAGAAAAACATACCATGCTAACAATAATCAAAAGAAAGCAGGAGTCAGAGCCAGCCCAGTGGCGTAGTGGTTAAGTTTGCATGCTCTGCTTTGGCGGTCCACAGTTTGCAGGTTCAGATCCCGGGTGTGGACCTATACACTGCTTGTCAAGCCATGCTGTGGCAGCGTCCCATATACAAAATGGATGAAGATGGGTACAGATGTTAGCTCAGGGCCAATCTTCCTCACCAAAAAAAAAAAAAACAAAAACAAAAACAAAAAGAAAGCAGGAGTAGCTATATTAATTTAAGACAGAGTTGACATTAGACCAAGGAAAGTTATTAGGGATAACAAGGGGCATAATATAATGATAAAGGGGTCAATTCTTCAAGAAGACATAACTATTCTTAATGTGTATGCTCCTACAACAGCGTGTCAAAATATATGAGGCTGGAGGCCGGCCCCGTGGCTTAATGGTTAAGTGTGCGCGCTCTGCTACTGGCAGCCCGGGTTCAGATCCCAGGCGCGCACCAATGCACCACTTGTCTGGCGATGCTGAGGCGGCATCCCACATACAGCAACTAGAAGGATGTGCAACTATGGCATACAACTATCTACTGGGGCCTTGGGGAGAAAAAAGGGGAAAAAAAGGAGGAGGATTGGCAATAGATGTTAGCTCAGGGCCGGTCTTCCTCAGAAAAAGAGGAGGATTGGCATGGATGTTAGCTCAGGGCTGATCTTCCTCACAAATATATATATATGAGGCAAAAACTGATAGAGCTGCAAGGAAAAAAGATGAATTCTCTGTTATAGTTGGAGACTTCAACACCCATCTATCAGAAATGGACAGATTTAGAAGGCAGAAGATCAGTAAGGACATAGCTGAACTCAACACCACTGTCTATCAACTGATAATTGTAATGGACATCAATACAATACTTTATCCAACAATAGCTGAATACACATTCTTCTCATGCTCACAGGGAACCTTTGCAGAGTTAGACCACATTTGGGGCCATAAGACACACCTTATCAAATTTAAAAGAACAGAAATCATACAACTCAGACCACGATGGAATTAAACTAAAAATCAGTAATAGATAGATATCTGGTAAATTCCAAAATACATGGAGATTAAGTACTACTTTTTTTTTTTTTTTTTTTTTTTTTGTGAGGAGATCAGCCCTGAGCTAACATCCGCCAATCCTCCTCTTTTTTTTTTTTTTTGCCGAGGAAGACGGCCCTGGGCCAACATCTGTGCCTATCTTCCTCCACTTTATATGGGACGCCTCCACAGCATGGCTTACCAAGCAGTGCGTCGGTGCGCGCCTGGGATCCGAACCAGCGAACCCCGGGCCGCCGCAGCGGAGCGCGCGCACTTAACCACTTGCGCCACCGGGCCGGCCCCCATAAGTACTACTTTTAAATAACACATGGGTCAAAGAAGAAATCTCAAGAGAAATTTAAAAAATAGAACTAAATGAAAATGAAAATACACTTATCAAAAGTTTTTACATGCAACAAAAGCAGTGCTTAGAGGAAATTTTATAGCATTGAATGCCTATATTACAAAGAAGAAAGATCTAAAATAAATCACCTAAGCTTCCATCTTAAGAAACTAGAATAAGAAGAGAAAATTAATTCCAAAGTAAGCAGAAGAAAAGAAATAATAAAAATGAGAACAGAGATCAATGAAATTGAAAATAAGAAATTAATAAAGAAAATCAAAAAACAGAAAGATGATTCTTTGAAAAGGTCAATAAAATTGATAAGCCTCTAGCTAGGCTTACAAGGAAAAAAGAAACAGAACACAAATTACTAACATCGGAAGTGAAAGAGGGGGCATCACTACAGATTAGGATAACTAAATAGGCATATATCTATTAAAGAAATTAAATCAGTGATTAATAACTTGCCAAAACAAAGAGCACCAATCCCAGAGGCTTTCACCTGTGAATTCTGTCAAACATTTAAGGAAGAAATTATACCAAATCTCAGCAATCTCTTTGAGAAGATAAAAGCAGAGAGATTACTTCCTGACTCATTCTATGAGGCCACCATACCAAACCTTAATGCCAAACCAGAGCTATTACAAGAAAAGAAAAAAACTACAGACCAGTAACTCTCATGAACATAGATGCAAAAATCCTCAACAAAATATTAGCAAAACAAATCTTAAAATGCGTAAAAAGAATTATATGCCATGACCAAGTGGGATTTATCACAGATAGGAATGGCTGGTTCAACATTTGAAAATCAATGTAATCTATCACATCCATAAGCTAAAGAAGAAAAATCACGTGGTCGTAACAATAGATGCAGAAAAAGCATTTGACAAAATCCAACACCCATTCATGATAAAACTCGCAGCAAACTAGGAATAAAGGAGAAATTCCTCATCTTGATAAAGAACATCTACAAGAAACCCTATAGCTAAAATCATACTTAATGGTGAGAAACTCAAAGCTTTCCCACTAAAATCAGGAACAAGATAAGGATGATCTCTCTCAATCCTCCCTTCCAACATTGTACTGGAAGCCCCAACTAATGCAATAAAACAATAAAAGGAAATAAAAATTATAGATTGTGAAGGAAAAATTAAAACTGCCTTTGTTCACAGATGACACAATTGTCTATGTAGAATATCTGAAAGAATTGGAAAAAAAACAAAAACCCTGGAACTAAATAAACAATTATAGCAAAGTTGCAAAATACAAGGTTAGTACACAAAAGTCAATTGTTTTCTTATATGCCAGCAACAAACAAGTGGAACTTGAAATTAAAAACACAATACCATTTACATTAACACCTCCGAAAATGAAATACATAAGTATAAATCTAGCAAAATATGTACAAAACCTATCTGAGAAAAACTGCAAAACTGGTGAATGAAATCAATGAAGAACTAAATAAATGGAGAGTTATGCTGTTTTGGATAAGACGACTGTATATTTTCAAGATGTCAGTTCTTCCCAACTGGATCTATAGATTAAATGCAATCCCAACCAAATTCCCAGCAAATTATTTTGTGGATATCTGTAAACTGATCTAAAGTTTATGTGGAGAGGCATAAAACTCAGAAAGTCCAATTCTATATTAAAAGAGAAGAACAAAGTTGGAGGACTGACACTACCTGACTTCCAGAAGTACTATAAAGTGATAGTAATCAAGAGGGTGTGCTGTTGGTGAAAGAATGGACAAATGGATCAGTGGACAAAGAGAGAGCCCAGAAATAGAACCACATAGATACAGTCAGCTGGTCTTTGAAAAACAGCAAAGGCAATACAATGGAGAAAAGAAAGTCTTTTCAGCATATGGTGCTGGAACGACTGGACATCCAAATGCAAAAAATAAATCTAGACACAGACCTTACACCCTTCACAAAAATGTAAAACATGTAGTGCTTTGTAGTATTTAAATTATCTAAATGTAAAACACAAGACTATAAAACTCCTAGAAGATAACATAGGATAAAATCTAGATGACTTTGATTATGGCAATGATTTTTTAAATATAGCACCAAGGACAGGATCTGTAAAAGAAAAATTGATAAGCTGGACTTCAATAAAACCGAAAACTTCTGCTCTGCATAAGACAATTTCAGGAGAATGAGAAAACAAGCCACAGACTGGAAGAAAACATTTTCAAAAGACACGGTGATAAAGGACCATTATCCAAGATAAACAAAGAACACTTAAAACTCAACAATAAGAAAACAAACAACCTACTTAAAAAGTGGGTCAAAGCTCATAATAGACACCTCACCAAAGAAGACACACAGATGGCAAATAAGCATATAAAAAGATACTCCACATCATATGTCATTAGGGAAGTGCAAATTAAAACAATAATGAGATACCATTACACACTTATTAGAATGCCCAAAATCCAGAACACTGGCCAACACCAAAAGGCAATGAAGGACTCTCCTTCATTGCTGGTAAGAATGCAAAATATTACAGCCACGTTGGGAGACTGTTTGGCAGTTTCTTATAAAAGATACTCTTACAAAGTGATTCTTCAACCCAATGGAATTGAAAACTTATGTCCACACAAAACGGGCACACAGATGTTTATAGCAATTTTACTCATAATTTCAAAACTTGGAAGCAACCAAGATATCCTTCAGTAGTTAAATGGATAAATAAACTGTGGTACAGCCTGAAAATGGAGTATTATTCAGTGCTAAAATGAAATGCACTGTCAAGCCACGAAAAACACGGTAGAACCTTAAACGCATATTGCTAAGTAAAAGAAGCTATCTGAAAAGGCTACATACTGTGTGATTTCCAACTATAGACGTTCTGAAAAGGGCAAAACTATGGAGATAGTAAAAATATTAGTGGTTTCCAGGAGTTGGGGGAAAGGAGTGATAAATAGGCAGAGCACAGAGGATTTTTGGGTCAGTGAAACTTCTCTGTATGATGCTATAATGGTAAATACCTGTCATGATACATTTGTCCAGACGCATAGAATGTACAACACCAAGAGTAAACCCTAACGCAAATTATGGACTCTGGTTGATAATGATGTGTCAATGTACGTTCATGAATTGTAACGAATATACCAGTTTGGTAGAGGATGCTGATAATGAGGGAGGCAGTACATGGATGAGAGCAGGAGATACATGGGACATCTCTATACATTCTGTGCAATTTTGCTGTAAAACTAAAAGTGCTCTAAAAAATGTCTATTAAAAAAAGGAAAAAGAAGAAAATAGCCACTTATATTTAGGCTAAAATAAAAGACAAGGAAACATAATCTTGGGATATGATGAACTACATTTGTGGCTTACTCAATGAACTATTCACACAAAGATGAAATTTAACTAAACATACAATAATTATTTATATTGGTTTACTTCTAATATTTAAAATGGGAATGAAAACTATATTAATTTAAAAATCTTTAACAAATTCCTTTTTACATATTGACTATTCTAACAAAAACCAAAATCATAAACAAACAAATAAAACAGAGAGAGACGTAGGGGATAACTGGACTTAAAATGTTTACTCCTGAGTCTTTAGAATGTTAGAGATAAATATTACCCTGTTTTAAATTACTGTTTACTTGTTTCTCTCTCTCTCACTAAGTTGTGTAACGCGATGCGTTGTCTTTTATTATTATAATCCTTGTGCCTAGAACAGTGCCTGATACAGGGAAATTGCTGAATAATTGCCATTTATATTTTAAAAATTTAAACACAAAATATATGTCATAATTATTTTACAGAAAATAGCCTGGAAAAATCTGAGATCTCAGGTTATATTTTAACAAATGTATTTGTGATAAAAAATACGCTTAATATATAAAATATTTTACTTGGCAAATTCATTTTACTGATTTTTCTCCTTCACCTCATGAATTTATTGAATATTTATTCATTCTAATTCAGAAGAATAAAGGGTAAAGTTAAACACACTTGAAGTTTATGTAGGGCTTTGTACTACCATTAATAGGGCAAGTGCCGAGTAAACTGTTAAGAAAGAGAAGTGTGATATAAACAGATTTTCTAGGACTTCTCTATTTATTTAATGGTTGAAATCAAGGTGATTTCACTTTTCCTTGAAGAAAAACTGATCTGATAAAATATTTTAAGTAACTTGATAGTCATGTAGTTCCTCCAACCTAGTTACCTAGAACTAAATTATCTGTCTAGTATTTATTTGACTGTTCTTTTTTTTAAACGGAAAATGTTTAATTCTAGGTTTGCTTTCTCTATCATTTTTGGGCACCTTCCATCTCCCATTGAATGATATTTACCTAGGAAAAAACAAACGTAAATTTACAACCACAAAATCGAACAATATAAAACAAAATAACAAAGCAGTAATTTTGAATGACTCTTCCATTTATGAGGAAAACAAAGAATTGATGGTGTTTGTTTTATATTCCTGTAAATAATTTTAGTATCTCTTTATGAATAATGTAATTAATTTATTATGCACATTTACTTTAAATTGTGATGATTAGTTGATAAAAAAAACTTGGTCAGTTCATTTCTACTGCTCGAATTCCATGGATACATGTTCTTTAATGAGTATAAACCATTTAGATGAGTAAAAAATCCACTCAGAATTTAGTAGACTCAGGTCTCTTATCTTTTACATTACATTAGGTGATGACATTTGAAATACCGTTGTAAATCAGACCATATAGCTAACAGACTATAACATCTCTGGAAGGAATTTAATTTGTATGTAAAAACGTTCTATAATAAAATCTCTAGGACCAGCTTGTTTCACTGGAAAATTCTATCAAACATTTGAGGAGGAAATAATTCTAATAACACATAAAATTTTTCAGAATATGTAAGATCAGGAAGCACTTCCTACTTCATTTAATGAGTCCAGCATCACCCAGATACCAAAATCAAACAAATAAACTAGAGGAAATAAAAAGAAAAAGACCAATATCCTCATGAAGATAGACAGAAAAAGCCTCAAGAAAATACAAGCAAATGAAACAAACGTTATTTTAAAAAATAATACATTATGACCACGTAAGATTTATTCTGAGAACACAAGACTTTTTCAATATTTGTAAAACAGTCAAGGAAATTCACTAGTTTCATGGACCAAACAAGAATTTTCATTTGGCCATCTGAATAAATGCTGAAAAAGCTTTTAAGAAAATTCAATACCCATTTCAGCAAACTAGAAAAAGAAAGTAATTTCTTCAACCTGATGAAGAGCACCTACCAAAAGAACCCTAAAAACAGTCTTCTTCTTTTTTTTTTTTTTTGAGGAAGATCAGCCCTGAGCTAACATCCATGCCAATCCTCCTCTTTTTGCTGAGGAAGACCGGCCCTAAGCTAATATCTATTGCCAATTCTCCTCCTTTTTTTTCCCTTTTTCTCCCCAAAGCCCCAGTAGAGAGTTGTATGTCATAGTTGCACATCCTTTTAGTTGCTGCATGCGGGACACCGCCTCAGCGTGGCTGGACAAGTGGTGCGCCGGTGCGCACCTGAGATACGAACCCCGGGCCACCAGTAGCAGGGCGCATGCACTTAAATGCTAAGCCATGGGGCCGGCCCCACAAACATTATTCTTACTGGTGAAATATTGAACGTTTCTCTTGCTGATGAAGAACAAGGCAAAGATGACTGCTCACATTGCCCCTTTAAGATTTTACTGGTAAGTCCTAGACAGTGCAGTAAGGGAAGGAAAGAAAAATAGTAGGCAAATGGATTGAAAATAAAGAATAAAATTTTCTCAATAAGCAGATGACATTGGTCATCTATGTAAAAATTTCAATGTTTCTACAAAATGGTACTAGTATGTATATTTAGCAAAATTACAGGATACGAGGTATATATACACAATTCAACCATTTTTCTATATTTTAATGATGAACATTTGCATTTGCAATAAGAAAATATTTAAACTAGTACCACAAAATGTGACACAGGTATAAATCTTAAAAATATGGACAAGATATGCATGCTGAAAACTTCTGATAAAAGAAATCAAAGAAGGCCGAAATAAATATGAAGATGTACCATGTTAATTAATTGGAAGACTCAATATTGTTAAGGTATAAAATCTCTCCACACTAATTTATAGATTCAATGCAATCCCAAGTAAAATTCCAGCTGGAAATTTGGTAGAAATTGACAAACTTATTCTAAAATGTACATGGAAAAAGGGAACTAGAATAGGCAAAGCAATTTTGAAAAACAACAAATCTGGAAGACTCATTTACAAGATTTACAGAATAACTGTGAAACAGTAGACAGTGTGGTATTTGAGACACACTAGACATATATGTAGATCATTGGAATAGAATAGAGAGTCCAGAAATGGACCCACATGTATATGAGCAATTAATTTTCAACAAAAGTGCAAAAAGTATTTAAAGGAGAAAGGATAGTTTATTTTTTAACAAATATTGTTGGGACAAATAGATATCATGCGCAAAACAATTAAACTTTACCAGAACTTGCACAGCATAAAAAAATTAAGTCAACAAGGAATATGGTCATAAAATTATAAAACTTAAAGTTATAAAATTTCCAGTAAAAAGATAGGAGAAAATCTCTATGACCTTGGGTTAGTCAAAGATTTCTAACATGTGACACCAAAAGAATGAACCAATTACAAAATAAATAAATATTGGACTTTAAAAATTTAAGAACAGGGGGCTGGTCCCGTGGCTTAGTGGTTAAGTGTGCGCTCAGCTACTGGCAGCCTGGGTTAGGATCCGAGCGCACACCGATGCACCGCTTGTTGGGCCATGCTGAGGAGGCATCCCACATAAGAGCAACTAGAAGGATGTGCAACTATGACATACAATTATCTACTGGAGCTTTGGGGAGAAAAAGGGAAAAAAAGGAGGAAGATTGGCAATAGATGTTAGCTCAGGGCCAGTCTTCCTCAGCAAAAAGAGGAGGATTGGCATGGATGTTAGCTCAGGGCTGATCTTCCTCACCAAAAAAAACAGAAAAATTAAGAACAATTGCTCTTCAAAAGACATTGTTAAAGGAAAGAGTAATCAAGCCACAGATCATTAAAAAATATTTGCAAATTGCATACCTAATAAAATAAGATTATACTTAATCATCTATAATATATGCATTAGAATTATAATCACATTATATATGTATTATGTTAGCTATATGATCACTCATATGATCCATATATAATCAGCTATGTAAATATATGTCTTAAATGTGTAAATTTATTTATTTGTAATTACTTATGTGAATATATTATACAGGTGTATATTTATATAACTGATTATAAAATTAATATATAATTATTAAATATATTTGATATTGTTATAACATTACATATAATATATAAAAGTAAATATCTATACACTTACATGTAATTATATATATTTATATATTTTTTAATCTATATATATACACACACACTTACTTTTCTTTGTGGCCTTATCATGCTAAGTTGTACGTCCCTTGGATTTGAAGTTTTAAATTTATATCTATAAAGCATGATTTTAATCTCTGCTGTTTCTATATAATATTTACTCTCTCAGTTTTATGTCTTTGTCTCTTCTCTATGAATTCCAGAAAAGCATCTCAATTTACCTTTTGTATCCTCTGATTTAAATTTGCCAGTATAAAAACCAAAGACAACCATAACAGTATCCTTTTAAAAAGATGTGTATATTAATTAATAAAAGAACAAGGTATTAAAAGTTCAAACCAAGATAGCAAATTTGAGAGGTAGAGAAGTACATAGAAAAATGGGTTAAAAGTCTCAATTTTATGGTGGATTGTCAAAACAATTATTTTTACTGTGATAAAGTTGGATAAATTTTGTTTCTCAAAACAATATTGGCCTTATTATGACCTGAATTCCAATAATAGTTCAGGTTAAGTTCTTGGTATTTGTGGGTGGGGATATTTATCCTTTTTCTTAATGTTTTCAAAAACATTTTATTTTAGTTGGAAATTAGTAGAGACCAGTAATAGCACTCTGCTAGAGCAAATCTTTATACCTGGTTCATGCTCTTTAAAGTTTTTATTTTATCAACAGGCTTCTTATGAGTCATATTGTTTCATTTTTTGTTTTTCTTTTAGATAAATATTCACTTTTTTCTTATTGTCTTCATTAAAAATAATTTATGGAGGGCTGGTCCCGTGACTTAGCGGTTGGGTGCGTGCGCTCTGCTGCTGGCGGCCCGGGTTCGGATCCCGGACTCCCGGGCGCGCACTGATGCACTGCTTCTCCGGCCATGCTGGGGTGGTGTCCCACATGCAGCGACTGGAAGGATGTGCAACTATGACATACAACTATCTACTGGGGCTTTGGAGAAAAAATAAAAGGAGGAGGGTTGGCAATAGATGTTAGCTCAGAGCCGGTCTTCCTCAGCAAAAAGAGGAGGATTAGCATGGATGTTAGCTCAGGGCTGATCTTCCTCACAAAATAAATAAATAAATAAATAAAAATTAAAAAAAAAATTTATGGAGAATTTTAATTCCTTCAATATATATAGGCATGGGCTAACATTTTTCCCATAGAAACCTTCTGGTATACAAACTTCATAAAATCTACATATCTCTGGGTGCATCACTAAAACTTTTTGCTTCCATACAACATTTTAATCAGTAAGTATATTATTAACGATATATTTATTAAATAGGTAAATAAAGGAGGATAAGACACCATCCATGATCTACTGGAAGTATATTATTAAGCATTATTTGCACAATTAATTGTGAATCCAATACTAAAAGTAAACTGGGATGTCTTTTGTTGGATAGTAGAGACTAAGATAGACAGTATTTAAGCCTGGAAATGGATACAGCTTTGCTCTTGCTAGGCTTTCATTGTGGAATGTTGTGTCAATCAAGTCAGGAGGTAAACCGAGTTTGGATTTTGTTGTTGCTGTGAGTGCCCAATTGCACCAAGAAGCTTCAGATTTCTCTTGAGTTACCTTATGTATGAAGTGTCCTCACTTCAAAAGAAGAGAGGGGAAGCACTGGGTTACAGAATGTGTTCTCAACGCCTGCTCCACTTTCAGCTTTAGGTCTTGTCTTTCCCTCTGAAGTGTCTCTCTCCATGCTCTCGACTTCTGTTAGCAGTAAGCTCTGTTTCCTGCTTCTCAATGCTCTTTAGCTAGGTTGGTGGCAGGGGATGTTCTCTGCTGTTCTAGTTCAGCCTCTGTGTTAGGCAGATGCTCTGTCCCTGGGTCTCAAGGCCTGGCCTTCTCAGTGATTCTGCCCCATACCCAGCTGCAGGGAGAAACTTCTAATGGTCTGAATCCAAGACATATTCCTGCCCCTTCTCCCAGCTTTAATAGGTCTTCCTCACCTATGCTTGAAGACACCAGGATTTACTACCTTTTCCCAGGGTCTTAAGGCCTTTGCTTTGTGGAGGAGTTATGGGAGAAGGGGAAATATTGTGCCTTTCTTGCAGTGGCAGCCATCTCCTTCTACTATACCTGCCTCACCAGGAAGGATTTCTTAAGAGCCTCCACCTGGGGGCCTGCTCGGTGGCGCAAGCGGTTGAGTGCACTCACTCCGCTGCGGTGGCCCAGGGTTCGCTGGCTCAGATCCTGGGCGCACACCGACGCACTGCTTGGCAAGCCATGATGTGGCGGCGTCCCATATAAAGTGGAGGAAGATGGGCACGGATGTTAGCCCAGGGCCCGTCTTCCTCGGCAAAAAGGGAGGAGGATTGGCAGATGTTAGCACAGGGCTGATTTCCTCACAAAAAAAAAAAAAAAAAAAAAGAGTCTCCACCCAGTCCCAAATCCTATGCATGCAAAGAGCTTGTGAGTAGGCACAAATTCCTTTATGCCTTTGGCTCCCAGGGTTACCCTCATGATAACCCACACTCAGCCTTTAGCAATTCATTACAAATTTTAGCTGAATTCTCCTTGCTTGCTTGTATGGCATTGGTGTCCATATAATCCAGGTAAGCAAATGTTCGTGTCCTGTGTTTCCTCGCATTCTTCTAATTTAACTTAGATTTCAAGTGTCCATGCAAATAATCCATAATCAATCTATAAATCAAAATTGAGGTGAGTTTATTATATGAGCCAGTTTGAGGACTATAGCCCCGGGCTTCCTTCAAGGAAGCACTCTGAAGAAGTGGGATGTATATGGTGGTTATATACCATCTTGGAACAAAGAGCATACATCACATATGATAGGAATATCCCTTTTACAATAGTCACAAGATGCTTTGCTGGCGCAGCGGGTCAGTGGTCACAAGGTGAACACAGCAGGGTGATAATTAATCCTTAGTTTCTGGGAAGAGATGCTTGTCCTTAAAGGAATGCTGATATGGTAGGAAGCAACATCCCTATCTTTAAGGACATCATTCTTGGCTTTGGAACATTGTAAATGTTTAAAGCAGGTGTTCAACGCATGCTCAACTTCATTTCAACGCATGAAAGACCACTTCATGCCTTTCTGGAAAAACAAGGTCAGGCCAAATTAGTTTTAAACCAAATGGCTTCCTCGTATACTCCAATATATCCTACTGATTTTCATTATTTCATCACAAGTGAGTAAGTTTCAACTGCCTATTGACCTCAAGAAAAGTTGTGTTTTTGCAGATTATTCAATCTCTTGTTGTTGTTGTAAAAGTGGTAGCATTATGATGTTTCCAGATTTCTATATTCCAGGCAGAAGCCAGACTCTCCACATTTTGAGGCGTGAGTAAAATGAACTACTTTTTGAGAAATGATGTTACCAAAATTGACCTATCAAAAAGTAGAAATTCTTAATAACTCAGTGTTTGTGGAAGAAGCTGTTGTATTATTCCCTCCAACACATGTCTTGGTGCAAGGAGTTTTCAGCTGTGTGCTGGCAGCCTAGTGGCTATCCAAAGCACTGCATTAGATGTTTTCTGAGATGTTTTCCTCGGTTAGCTGGGAGAGAGAAACAGTTATTTAGACATGTATATTATAGGTGACATGCAACACATGGACTTTTCCTGGATTAGTATTTCTTTTAATATAATTTGAATAATGTAGTCCAAACCTAAAATTAACCCCAACTATTAATCTGACTTTATATTGTAGCTATAGACTCTCAGATATTCTTGGGAAAATAATTACAATATTAGTATTGGAACCTTTGTTTTGTATGTTCTGAAAACATCAGGGAAGTTTGCTAATAACATAAAATGGTATCACTATGGCCTGTGTTCCCATTTTAATTGGACAATTTTTCTTTTGTGTCATAAAGAGTTTAATAACTTTAGACTTGCACCCAGTGCAAGGTCTCACATACTTTATGAGGCAGTGATTGTAGAAATAGGAGTACCATTCATCTCTTTAGCCTCCTGAATGCAGAGTTGGCATTTGGTAACATATCAATAGGTTAGAATGGTCATAAAAATCTCAAAATGTAGTGAATGTGAGCATTGGAGCTGGGCAGTTTCTTAGTTCAATGGTTGTTCATTGGCTTGGAAAACTTATGAGTTAAATGAGCTTTCAGCCTATATTTTCCTCCAAAAAAATTATGTTTCATGAAACTATTTCTGATATCGGTGAACACAAAAATGAATATTGGAAAATATCTGATGTAATCTTAATTGAAGGTTTAAAAAGGTTACATCTTGGAGATGCTCACTCATAGGGAATACTTCATTACCTTCAAATAATTTATATTTAAACTGATTTAAAATTAACTTTTAATAATTGTCAGTTAATAAATATTTTGTGAATTAAGTTACATGGGTGAAGATATAAGAAACTGAAGTGTTTAGTCCGTGTTTCATTGAGAACTTACTATCATTGTTAAAACCTTTACAGAATTAGAATTGGAAATTTGTTAAGCACAGAGTCCTATGCAATTTTTACTGATTATTCTTAACCATACAGAAATTGCCTCAGAAGAATTTAATTTTATTTATTTATTTCTCCCCCAAAGCCCCAGTAGATAGTTGTATGTCATAGCTGCACATCCTTCCAGTTGCTGTATGTGGGACGCGGCCTCAGCATGGCGGGAGCAGCAGTGTGTCGGTGCGCGCTGGGGATCCGAACCCCGGCCGCCAGCAGTGGAGCGCGTGCACCTAACCACCAAGCCACGGGGCCGGCCCAGCCTCAGAAGAATTTAGAAAGCAAGTTTCTCAGCTGGCTTCAGTGTTCTTAGCTTATTTGCCAAAGAAATATGGCTTTAAGCCTCTAGTAAATGTTTAATTAAAAGTAGGTAAATCTCAGTGTTAGGGGGATCAGATTAATTTTAGAACAGCCTCTAGCCACTTTATTTTTATTTTTCTGTACTATTATTTATGAAACTTCTGCTTCAGGAATGTATACATTAAATAGCCATTCCAGAGAAATCATGGTCTGTTTACTTTAAGTTCCTTAGTCAGTCTTTTTTTATTGGCTATTTCCAATATGTGAATGAATATTTCATACTCAAAAAGTGGTTTTTTCTACAACAAACCCGCTAGAATCAAAATATGGAAATAGGGTAAAGAAGATTATTAACAAGTTGGAAATTTAAGGACTGTTTTCAGGAATGAGATATCATTTTCAATGATATTTACAACACTTGCAATTATAATTATAAAGAATATTCTCAGACATTCATTTTTATTAGTTGTTCCATTTTATGTGAACTTCATAGCACTGATAGTACTACACAGACAAATTTTTTTATATATATCATATGATTGAAATTTAATAGGTAGCAATCTATTTTGTCTGTTTGTTCCAGTGATGATTAATTGAAAATTAAGGTATTAGGAGTTGTCTGAGAACTTGTATTTGAAATGAAACAGCCCTTCTCCATCCAGTCCACAGTTTACATTCAAGAATGCAGATTTGACAAAAACAAATAAAATCTTTCCCATAAAATAGCAAAGCATGTGTGGGACCTCTTTTCATTTTACATTTTGTTTTACAATAATTTATAGTGATGCTATTAGTCCTTTTAAAGTTTTTATTATTTCTTATTACTCTTAGATGTTTATGCAGTATGTGTGCACATATAGTTTTCTGCTTTGTGGAATTACTTGTCAAGCTACATAATGGCAGGCCAGAGGAGGTAATGGATAATACGCATAATCCAACTATCAACCTCTTGATCCATAGTGGGCACACTTAACATTCCATCATTAGACTTCATAGTTCAATAGCCAATATCTATTCTTACCATCTGTATTTGATGAGTATAAAGTGCTCTAATAAAGGGACTCAAATGTTCACTGGCTCAAAGAAGATAGATTATTTCTCTCTCATTTAATAGTTCAGAGGAAGGTTAATGATCTAGGGTAGATAGATAGCTCTGGTCCACACGGTGATCCAGGAATCTGAGACTCTTCAACTTGTTATTCCACTATCCCCTGGGGGATACGTGGTCAAAGCTGACTTACAGAACCATGTGTGTGTTTGGCTCATAGAAAGAATTAAATAGAGGATGTGGAGGGCAAGCAGTTGCTTCTTAGAAATGTAACATGGAAGTTGAATTCATGAATTTTTGTTTCACTCCACTGACTAGAATTTAGTTACATAGACAAAATTAGCATCACGAGAGACTGAAAAACATAGTCTAGATCAAGAACCCCTCGATAACTAACCATTAAATATAGGGGATTCTGCCACTAAAAGGAAGAAAGGAGAGAAAATGAAAAATTGGCTTTCTGCTGGATGAGTCTGTGATAAACAATGTTTTTAAGTAGACCATACTGTTGTTGCAAAAATTGACTTTTGAGTGTGTTGCTGTTTTATTACCAATGACATCCCTAGCACCATTTTGTTCCTTCCACCTCCTGAACAAGGATTATGATACCCAATTGTTGAATTGCGCTTGCTTCTGGAAATTATCCAATTCAGACCTAGTTCCTCCCTTCTCTAATTTCTCTTCATAGTCACTTAGCACAAGTCCAAATCCTATAATAAACCCCTTCCAACTTTGTCTAGCTGAGACAACCTGTTCTTTGTTTGACTACAGTTGTGTTCCTGGTGGTCTTTGGCTGAGCTTCCATGAGCTTTGACAAAGCAGAATTGATATAGGTATTCTATTGGTGGTCACTGCTATGTCCTGCTCCTGAACAACATTGTGTGTGGTATTGTAAATTAAGTAAAGGTGAGGAAGGCGTTTTCCTTGCTTTCTAAGTGTTTTCAACCTCCTTTGGGCAATAGAAGCAAGCACGGATAGCTTTAATATGAGACAAGCTAAGACAGTACTGCAATACAAGTATAAAATACATTGTTATGGAAGGGGAAAAGGGAGAAATTAATACTCTTGAGCATTAATGTAAATGAATACAATTTGTATTAAGGAAAAGCAATCCAGCTCTTGGACCAAATAAGCATAGGTGTGAGCTTAAGAAAGTAGAAGAGGTTAGCAGATGGATTTGGCAGGAGAGTGGGTTGATTGTGGGATGTAAGATAAAATGGCAAACACAAAATGTAGAGTTTTAAATATAAGGTTAAGAAGTTTAGGTCTTTACCTCTAGGCAGTAGATGCTATTGGAATACCGTGTTGGGAATAAAACAAGTTGCATTATTTTCTTAGGTAGAGGCAGGTGGATACTTTAGGGGAAAGAGAGAGAATTAGAATAATTAGAGTCTGGAAGAGCAGTTAGGAAACAATTACAGTAATGTAGGCTTGAAGTTATAAATTAGAGCAGTAGCAGTAAAGAAAGGATTGCATATAAGATATTGAAGGCGAGCCCATGCAGAATTAAGTGTCTACATATGATGCTGAACAAAAAGGAGTTGAAAATTTTGAGCCTGCATGAGAAAAGAGGAAATATTGAGAGAGAGAGAGAAAGAATGGCTTTGATGGAAATGGTAATGAGTTCTGTTTTGGATCTGCTTAAGATGAGTTATCTGGAAATTCAGGTCTGAAGCTTTTGAGAATAGTCAGATCTAGATATAAAAACTGGGGAGTAAGTTGTGCTGTTTGTCAGTGAATGATAAGAGTGGGATACTAGCACTTGTCTGTGTCCTATTTTCTGTGTCTCTTCACATAGTTCCCCATCTCTTGGTCTCAGTAATGGCGCTGGCCTCTAGCTCCTTACTTTGTCTTCTTCTAAATTCCTATGCATCCAATATTTTAAAGGTGTCCTAAGGCAAGAGCCTTGGCTTCTCTCTTTGTATTTTTATCTACTACATCTGCTTCTGGCTTCCAGAGGAAACAACTTAAATAAATCCAACAATTCCTAGTGCCTCTTTCTATCCCTTCTCCCTTCCTCACATGTCCATTTTCTTTCTAGATTTTTCACAGGTCTCTGAGAGAAATAGGACATTCTTGGTGATTAATGTTTTGAAGTACTTCTGCATCATCTGTGCATCATATTTTGAAAATTAGATTTTCCTCTTCTATTGCATTCTGGTGGCCAGCAACACATGAGACTCACATATTCAATCATATAGTTTTTAACCTAAAGTGTATGTTTGATATACATGATTTAACCACCACATGTTTGAAATTCTGAAATGCAAATTATAAAGTCGAAGTCCAGCAAAGTCCATAAAAAGTAGTTGAGTACTAATCTGTTCTGATTACTAAAAGTGTCAATCTCTAGGTATGGTTCAATTTCATTCTTGGAGTTTACAACTTTTTTTGCCTATTGTCTACCCAACTCAATTTTTGTGTTATTTTACTGCATGCAGTTTTAGTTTTTTGTACAATCTGTATATTAATAAGCAAAAGTTTTAAAACTCATAATTGCTTCTAAGTAAAAACAACGTATTTTAGGTTAAAAGGCCTTCTTTCATTACTGTATATAATTTCCTTACGTCTATAATTGAGTATGTTTATAATGTGCTTTTGTCTGAATTTACCTTCTAAGTAATTCATGAACACATTGCTCCCCTATTGGTTGAGGTTGATGAATGGAACCAAAACTAGGGTGGGAGAAGATATGGAACAAAGGGAACAAAAGAAATGACTCAAAACAATGGCCAGCTTGTGGCACTAGGCAGGGAATTCTGGATATGAAATAGAAGGTATGAAAATTTCAAATCACATAAAGCTTTTTAAATAGAGAGGACAAAAACTGTTACTTAAAATATGTCTACACATAAAAGAATCTAAAAGATGACTAATTAAAATTTGACAGAGATTTAGTTTTAGTTCAAAGATGTGTGAAGCTGGAAAGAGGGTTTGCTCTCACTCTTAAAAGAAGGGAAAAAAAGGAGGACAAACTGCTAATTAATTAATTACTTTATTTTGAACCAATCAATCAGAAAACTAAAATTGCAGAGAAAACAACTAACTCAAATTTTAGGGTTGATCTATGTTGTTGCATGAAACAATATTCTTAAGTTTTCATTGCTGAGCGGTATGCCATTGTCTGCAAATGCCAGGTGTTGATGGACACCTGAGTTGTTTCCAGTTTGGGGAAATTATAAATAAATTTGCTACCTACATTGATGTAGAAAATTTATAATCAACTGATCTATATATACTTACTGGGATATTTATTGGGATTATATATATATATTTAAATCAGATGTACATCATTATATTTCAACTTCTCTATAGACTGCATCATGTTTGCCACCAAAAGTCTAGTTACCACCCATCACCATACACATGTGCCCCTTTGTCCCTTTTGTACTCTCTCCACCCCCTTTCCCTCTGGTAACCAGTAATTTATTCTCTGTATCTATAAGTTTTTTTGTTTGTTCTTTTTTATCTTTTACATATGAGTGAAATCATATAGTATTTGGCTTTCTCCGTCTGACTTATTTCACTTAGCATAATACCCTCAAAGTCTATCCGTGTTGTCGGAAATGGCAAGATTTCCTCGTTTATTATGGCTGAATAGTAGTCCATTGTATATATATATATATACCACGTCTTCTTTCTCCATTTATCCATTGATGAGCACTTAGGCTGTTTCCAAGTCTTGACCATTGTGCATAATGCTGCAATGAATATAGGGGGGCATGTGTCTTTACATATTCATGTTTATGTGTTCTTGGGATAAATACCCAGAAGTGGAGTAACTGAATCACAAGGTAGTTCTTAATAATTTCTTTTTGTGTGAGGAAGATAGACTCTGAGCTAACATCCATTGCCAATCCTCCTCTTTTTGCTGAGGAAGATTAGCCCTGAGCTAATATTGTGCCCATCCTCCTCCATTTTTTGTATATGGGATGCTGCCATAGCATGGCTTGACGAGCAGTGTGTAGGTCCACGCCTAGGATCCGAACCTGCGAACCCTGAGCAACCAAAACAGAGCAGGTGAACTCAACCACTATGCCACAAGGCTGGCCCCTTTATTCTTAATCTTTTGAGGAATCACCATACTGTTTTTCATAGTGGCTGCACCACTTTACATTCCCACCAGCAGTGTATGAGAGTTCCCTTTTCTCCATACCCTCTCGAACACTTGTTATTTCTTCTCTGGTTAATTATAGCTATTCTGAGGGGGCATTAGGTGATATCTCGTTGTAGTTTTGATTTGCATTTACCTTTCATTTCCCTAGTAATTAGTGATGTTGAACATCTTTTCATGTGCCTGTTGGCCATCTATGTATCTTCTTTAGAAAAATGCCTGTTCAGATCTTTTGCTCATTTTGTAATTGGGTTGTTTGTTTGCTTGTTGTCCAGTTGTATGAGTTTTTTATATATTTTGATATTAACCCCTTATCAGATATATGATTCGCAAATATCTTCTTCCAATTGTTAAGTTGTCCTTTCGTTTTGTTGATGGGTTCCTTTGCTGTGCAGAAGCTTTTTAGTTTGATGCAGTCCCATTTGTTTATTTTTTCTTTTGGTTCACTTGCCTGGTGAGACATGATATTCAAAAAGACACTGCTAAGACCAATGTCAAAGAGAGTACTGCCCATGTTTTCTTCCAGAAGTTTTACGTTTTCAGATCTTACATTCAAGTCTTTAATCCATTTTGAGTTAATTTTTGTGTATGATGTAAGATAGTGGTCTACTTTCATTCTTTTGCATGTGGCTGTCCAGTTTTCCCAACACCTTTTATTGAAGAGACTTTCCTTTCTCCATTGTGTGTTCTTGGCTCCTGTCAAAAATTAACTGTCCATAAATACATGGATTTATTTCTGGGCTCTCACTTCTATTCCATTGATCTATGTGTCTGTTTTTGTGCCACTATCATGCTATTTTGATTACTATCTCTTTGTAGTAGATTTTGAAATCAGAGAGAGTGATACCTTTAGCTCTGTTCTTTTTTCTCAGTATTGCTTTGGCTATTCAGGTTTTTTTGTTGTTCCATATAAATTTTAGGGTTCTTTGTTCTATCTCCATGAAAAATGTCTTTGGGTGTTTGATAGGGATTGCATTGAATCTGTAGATCGCTTTAGGCAGTATGGACATTATAACTATGTTAATTCTTCCAATCCAGGAGAAAGGAATATCTTTCCATTTCTTTGTGTTTTATTCAATTTCTTTCAACAATGTTTTATAGTTTTCAGTGTACAGGTCTTTCACCTCTTTGGTTAAATTTATTCCTAGGTATTTTATTCTTTTTGTTTGATTGTAAATAAGATTGTATTATTTCTTTTTTGTTTTTTTCTGAGGAAGAGTCACCCTGAGCAAACATCTGTTGCCAGTCTTCCTCTTTTTGCTGAGGAAGATTCACCCTGAGCTAACATCTGTTGCCAATCTTCCTCTATTTTGCATGTGAGCTGCCGTCACAGCATGGCCACTGATAGACAAGTGGTTTAGGTCCACACCCCGGAACCAAACCTGGGCCACCAAAGCAGAGTATGCCGGACTTAACCACTAGGTCACCAGGGCCGGCCCATGAGATTGTATTCTTAATCTCTCTTTCTGCTATTTCTTTGTTAGTGTGGAGAAACACAACTGATTTTTGTATGTTGATTTTGTATCCTGCAACTTTACTGTATTTGTTTATTATATCTAATAGTTTTTTTGGTGGATTCTTTAGGTGTTTCTACATATAAAATCATGTCATCTGCAAATAGTGTCAGTTTTACTTCTTCCCTTCCAATTTGGATCCCTTTACTTTTTTTTTCTTGCCTGATTGGTCTGGCTAGGACTTCCAATACTATGTTAAATAAGAGTGGTAAAAGTGGGCATCTTTGTCTGGTTCCTGTTCTTTAAGGGATAGCTTTCAGTTTTTCATGATTTAGTATGATATTAGCTGTGGGTTTGTCACATATGGCCTCTTTTAATAATTGTCAGTTAATAAATATTTTGTGAATTAAGTTACATGGGTGAAGATATAAGAAACTGAAGTGTTTAGTCCGTGTTTCATTGAGAACTTACTATCATTGTTAAAACCTTTACAGAATTAGAATTGGAAATTTGTTAAGCACAGAGTCCTATGCAATTTTTACTGATTATTCTTAACCATACAGTACATAAAAGTACTTTTATGAAGTACTTTCTTTCTATACCCATTTTACTCAGAGATTTTACCATAAATGGATGCTGTATCTTGTCGCATGCTGTCTCTGCATCTATTGAGATGACCATGTGATTTTTATTCTTCATTTTGTTAATATGGTGTATCACATTGATTGATTTATGGATGTTGAACTATCCTTGTATCCATGGAATAAATGCCACTTAATTGTGCTGTATGATCCTTTTAATGTATTGTTGTATTCAATTTGCTAATATTTTATTGAGGTTTGGGATTATATTGAATATATAAATCTAATTGTGAAGAATCAACAGCTTAACAATGTTGAGTTTTCTAATCCGTGAATATGGTTTATCTCTCCATATATTTAGATCTCCTTTGACTTCTTTCATCAACATCTTGTTGTTTTCAGAATAGAAATTCTGCATGTATTTTGTTAGATTTATACTCAAGTACTCATTTTTCATGCTATCATAAATTATCTCTCTATCCATTTATATCTATAGATATATGCTAACTGGATATGTGTATACATGTTAGTTTCAGTTTCCAATTATTCATTGTTGTTATGTGGGGACATGGTTGACTTTTGTATATTAACCTTGTATCCTGTGACCTTGCTAAACTCACACCTTGGTTCTATGAGATTTGCATTGATTTAATAAGATTTTCCATATATGTCATTATGTACTCTGGGAATAGAGAGTAAATCACTCAATTTCTGTTACATTGGACTTAGTTCTGCCCATTGAGACCATTCTAGAATGATTCTCATCTTATCTCCATATCACTGCACTTTGTTACTGGAAGTTCTCCTTTATATCTCCTCTGAGTCTTACAGTAATCTATACATACACTTCTTTTACTGTTTTGCTTTAAACTCATATTCAAGTTGCCTCAAAAAACTAGTTACCCCTCTCTGTGTGACCACATTATTTTATTACATATTTCTTTGAAATGGTAATTCCCAGACTGTGTGCAGAACTCAGATACTAACCATTTCAGAGTCAAACTGTACTCTCTTTGTGATAGAAGAGCTGCGATAATGATAATAGAGTATGTTAGCTCATATAATTCTCACAATGTCCCTATGCATAGGTATTTTTGTTACCATTTTGTAGATAAAGAGACTTAGGCTTAAAGAAATTAACAAATTTGCCCATGGTTTCTCAGGTATGTAGTACAGCTGGCATTTCTTCCCGGGTCTCTTATAACAAATTCTTTGCTCTTAAACACTATCCTAGCTTAAACCAGTAGTATAGGTGATACTATAGTTGTTACTCTATGAAACGGTGAGTATTTACAATATAATTTTTGATAATTAAATTAGTGCTATAAATAATAAATGAATACATAAATAAAATGATTTTATTTCTGGATTGCTTATTTACATATCTCTACTTCTACATTTAATTCTTACGGATTTGGTCAGTTCTTCAGTCTTAAGGTTTATAATGAGACACAGGAGATAACTTTTATTTACTCATCGCTTTTTTAATCATTGCTTCCAATTGTTAGTTTCTGCAAATGTTTTCCAGATCCTAGCTTACAATACGTTTCTACTTTCCAGTGAGAGTTTAAATTTCACACAATGAGATAAAACAGTTGTTAAAACAACATCCAAATAATAAAAGAAATAAAATTTTTAAAAGAGAAAAACAATATAAATAAATACTTTTATGTTCTTGGGGTGGTTCAGAGCTTTCAGAAATCGAAGTCTATCTAAAAGAGCACAATTATTAATTAACTTAGATTCCCAGAGAGAAATATTGATGCAAGCTATTTTCAGAGTTAAGGCTTTTTACAATTGCATGTTGAGCAGAAGTTTATTAAATACTGATAGGCTGGTGAGGGTGCAGTAAAACTTTATGACTAGCTCAATATATAGCTGAGCAGTTTTCCCTGATCATTACTTTGGCAGCCTTACCTAACTCTGGTACCACGTAGTAAACAGAACAGGCTATGAAATAAGGTAAGTTTATGGATCATGCTTCTTTGTTACTTTCATGTTTTCCAAGTAATTATGTGTTCCCTTAATTTATGTTAGCAATACTCCTATCTGCACTTGTTTAAAATAGCGAAGATAACATATTTTCATTTGCCATTTTAAACATATAACCACTTGCACTAAAACAGGAGAAAACATTTCTAAATTTTTTGTGTGTGTGTGAGGAAGATCAGCCCTGAGCTAACATCCACGCCAATCCTCCTCTTTTTGCTGAGGAAGATTGGCCCTGGGCTAACATCTGTGCCCGTATTCTTCTACTTTTATATGGGACGCTGCCACAGCATGGCTTGACAAGCAGTGCGTTGGTGCGAGCCGGGGATCAGAACCCCAGGCCACCAGCAGCAGAGCGCACGCACTTAACCACTATGCCACGGGGCTGGCCCCTCTAAATTTTTTTAAGATATCAGAATATTTTCTTTGCCCAGCTCTTCATTATAATTTTTGTCAAACTTAAGTGGAATCATAGCAGGTTTGGTTTAATTGCTCTATATAGAAGAAAATAAAGATCAAAAAATATTTTGAAATATAGAGAAATACTCTCAATATGATTAAATATATTTTATTTAAGAAAGTATATATAGACAGAGTAGAATGCTACATTTATAAAACATTTAATCTTTTCTAGCAAATCTTTTAAAGATCAGTCATCAAGCTACCATTTAATAAAGTGTTACTCATTTTGAAAATAAATATACAGAGAAAGGACATCAATATGTAATTTCTCCAAAAATATTTTGCTTAAAATTACTGTGATCTAAAATATAACCACTGTAATTACCACCTACAGCATATGGACAATTCTAGCACTGATTGTTTATGAGTACTCATGTGAGTAATTTAATTTTGGTACATTAATTGTGTTCTGATTCTTCTAGATAAAAGAGGGTTTGCTGCATGAAAATATGCATTTTTTTTATACTTCCCTTAGCAAAAGAAAAGCACAATCCTTTTTATTGGCTTCTGGATACCAAAGTAGGATATTACTTTGAGTGAAACTTAAACTTTCTTAAAATTAAACATTAAATGCAATTGTGTAGTTTCTCCCACGAACTGGGTTTCGTTTTCTAAACAGCTTTATATATCACCTGTCGCTTTGATTAATTTAGCTTACCTTCAGGTTCTCTGAAGATTACTGATGCAATAAACGGCTTGCATACCTGTTACAGGAAATCATATGCCAAAATTGAATGCTAATCTTTAAACATTCATTCATAAGGTATTTTTAATAAATTGAGCTTGTGCTTACTTGATGCCAGGCTCTGAACTACTTTCATGATTCTTGCTACTAGGACTATAACAATCCAATGAAGGAAATTAATATATACATAAATAATTGCCATAGATATGCCACGTGCTGTAGTAATATGGAAAAAGGATAGATTAACTCTGCCTCTAAGAGTAAGAAAGAACTCAGAAGGAATATGGCATTTGAACCAGGCATGAATTGGAACTAACCTAGAAGAGCAGGTGTGGAAGGGTTGAAGAAAGATTAAATAGCATATGCTAAGAAGACTTATCCAAAAATGATGTTGCAGAGATGGGGATAGGATGAGGGTATAATTCTGAAAATATTGTGGAGGTAGAATCAACAGGACTTGTTGAATGATTGAATGTGGTAGAAAGCTGTGGAAAGGGGGCAAGAAGTTTCTAGGTTGGGATAACTGGGTACATGAACTGACATAGATAGTTAAAAAATTAATTTTAAAACCAGCAATTTATTAAAGCATTTACTGTGAAAATTCTCAATTCCTATCTGGGTATATGCTACTGACTTAAGATTTATATAAAAATCATAGAATACAGAAAAGCCATGGAAACTTGGAGACTAGGGGAGATGAGAGATGTATGGTTAAAACTAAATTAAACAAATATGCTTTAAGATAATCACTAGAGAAGAGCTCTTCCAGATCCACATTTAGGTACTCTTGGTGTGCTAGCTCAAATGCATAACGTTATCTGAAAATAAATATATATTTTTTATATGAGAGTTTGGTATATTTTATTTGTTATTTGAGAGAGGAACTTGGAGATCATGCAGTTTGTCTTTTTTTTTAAGCAATTGTTCCCAATTATATACTGCATATACATATATATATATTCTTTTCCACAATATTTCATATTTATATTCTCCTATAGATTTATATTCTTTCCCACATATTTATATTTTTTCCACAATATTGTTATTAGAAAGAACTGTTGGAATTGGAGATACAGTAGGGAGAACTGTTACAGGGGGAAGAACTGGATTTTTAGACTTTGAGAAGGTAACTTATTTTCTCTAAGTTTGAAGTTTCTAATGAGGAAAATGTGAATAACAGCATCTTCTTCACAGAATTATGAAAATTAAAGAACATAGTGCAAGTGTGAGGTTTCTTTGACTTGAAAAATGCTCTAAAATGAGAGAGCAAGGCACATCTGCTTAGAGATCTTTTTTTCCCTCTCTGTTTTCATCTTAGTGGACATAGTAGTCCATTACAGTAAATGTGCATCACGAATTCACTCCTTTTACTTAAAATTGCATGTGTTGTTTCCTTTTACGCCAATGTGTATTATTTTTTTTTGTTTATTTATTTTTTTTGAGGACCACCAGCCCTGAGCTAACATCCGATGCCAATCCTCCTCTTTTTTGCTGAGGAAGACTGGCCCTGGGCTAACATCTGTGCCCATCTTCCTCTACTTTATATGGGACCCCGCCACAGCATGGCTTAACAAGCTGTGCGTCAGTGCATGCCCGGTATCCGAACCGGCGAACCCCGGGCCGCCGCAGCAGAGCACACGCACTTACCTGCTTGCGCCACCGGGCCGGCCCCAATGTGTATTATTTTATATTAGAAACTGATAGAGCTAGCTGCAGCTCTGCTTGTGTTGTGCTTAGTAAAAAAAAAAGGAATGATATAATTTCATGATAATGATGGTAATGATGGTGGCTAATTGTAGTTATGTTTTACATTTTAAAGCTTGTTCCTTTTCTTTCTTTAGATGGCAAAGAAGAAATTTACTGGTTTAGAAATCACTCTGATTGTCCTCTTTGTTATAGTTACTATAATAGCTATTGCCCTAATTATTGTTTTAGCAACTAAGACACCTGCTGTTGATGGTAAGTAATGTTAAAAATACTTATACATTATAGTGAAATTAAGATAAAGTTTACTCCATAATAGTTATGGATTTTAAAAAGTAATCTATGTGAGCTGAAACATGAAAAAAGATCTCAGGTAAGTTATATAATTACTCCAACATTTTTATGTTTTATATCCCAGTTATTTCAATGAAGAGCCATTGTAATTAAGGAATCTGTGTGCTTTGACATTAATGGCCTTTGCCAGATCATGTTGCTTGAGAAGTAGCAAAGAGGCAAAGGGTCAAGGTATTAATGGAAGGTGGAATAATCATCTACTGTTACTAGCGAGGTTCCTCTAATTAGTGGGAAGACCTGGTTTCTGCTCTGGCCTTCAGACACTTGCAAAGGGGGGTGGGAAATTTGGAGGAATACCCCCTTTGTCTTAGGCTCAATTTCGTTTTAAGGAGAGAGAGGTTGTATGAGAAAAACAGATAGAAGGAAGGTAAAACAAGGCTTGAAGTCTTTATCTTTTTTTCTGAATATTTCTATGGTCCACCTAACCTACTGCTCTTTCTTCATCATTCTCTCATGACCAAATCAGAATTGGAAAGGATGTTACAGATTATCTTCTAGTCTAACTGTAGTTAGCATTTTCTACTGCTGTTAGTCTTTTGTTTTACCTTCTTTCAGTAAACTGAAAGCTCACTACATTGTGAAGCAATCAATTTTATCTTACCCATATCTGATTGCTAGAAAGTTCCTCTTTATTATATAGAGTTAGGATTTATTTTTCTTCACTATTCTCTGCTTTCTCTTCTATTCACTTCAAAGTATTTTCTTCCTCCTACTTTTCTATTTTCTTCTCGAATTCTTGTGTCCTTTTCTACATCCTTTTCCCATCTATGTTTCTCCATCTTCTTTCTTCATCCATAAAACACAAATTGTGAAGGTAGTAGGAATGTACATTTTGTTTCCTTTTGAATCTACCTCACCACCTTCTGTGAATATATTTTGTTTTTCTGAAGAAACAGTCAACAGAGCTCTGCACAGTCAATTTTTAAATATCATTTGGATCTTTTCTGTTTGATAACTAGGAGTTGAATTTGTGGATCCTATTTTAATGAAAAATTTATTTTTATTTTCATTATATATACATTCATCCACTCTTTCAATGTAAAGTATTCATTGCTTGAAAAATCTGAAAAAAATTAAATACTATGTTTTTTTTATTGACCATTTTCTTTCCCAGAAATTAGTGCTTCTACTTCACCTACCACTCATACAACCACTGCGTATCCTGGTTCAGGAAATTGTCCAAGTGAGATAAATGATCCTATCAATGAGAGAATAAACTGCATTCCAGAACAATTTCCAACACAGGTCTGCAACAAAAGTCTTCAATATTTTTTATGAATAGATATATATTATAATAATTATATGAAAATAATTGCACATATTGGATCAATTCCATATTTTTTGTGTGTGTGTGTGTGAGGAAGATTAGCCATGAGCTAACGTCTGTTGCCAATCCTCCTCTTTTTTGCTGATGAAGGTTGGCCCTGGGCTAACATCTGTGCCCATCTTCCTCTACTTTATATGGGGCACCGCCACAGCATGGCTTGACAAGCGGTGCGTCAGTCTGCGCCAGGGATCCAAACCTGCAAACCCCTGGCCTCAGAAGGAGAGCATTCGAACTTAACCGCTACACCACTGGGCGGCCCCCAATTCCATATTTTTAAAGATCTAGCCATCAACTAGGTTGCATTTATCTTTTTATTATAGTTCCATAAAAATAGATGGGAGATAATAGAAATTATTGAGCTTTCTTTTCTGTACATATATTCAAGTTAAGTTAATATTTTTCTATGCATAACAAGCTACTGTTAATTTTATAAACCTTCCTGAATTTCTATCCTCTCAAATCTACTTCTTAAATTAAAAAAAGTATTATCTTTGACAATTTAGAACACTTGAGAGAGAATAATGCCTTACTAGGGTATTTGTGATGAAGGCATTGAGAAGTGTCTGTAGAAAATAAAGTAACACTGATTTTTTAAAAATTATTATTATTTGGTAATTGGGGAGAAGAAGCTCAAATGGAGAAAATTAGAGTAACTGAATGGATTCATGTAACTCTGAGTTGACTCTTCCTTGGTTTTCATAACCTGCATGGGAATAAAGGTCAATGAGTGTTTGTGTGTGTGTGTGTGTGTGTGTGTGTATTCACATTTTGCAATATCTACATATTATATGCATATCTATAATATATCTATAATATGCATATCTGTATCTCACCTCTCCCACTCCCTCCATCACATACAAAATAACAAATGGACTATAAAGTTCTATTAGCCCTATTCTACCATTGCTACATCATAGTTGATACATAATTTTCTGATTAATTTGCCATAAAAATTTGCAAATAGATAAGATTTTTCTTAGACGACGTTAGGAATAGTGGGTCCTATAACCTATTGATAAAAGAGCTGGATAACATGCTGTTTACTATGACACACTGAGCATATTGGCCAGATATTCTCTTTAGCTAATATTCTTCTTAGGAAATAATTGAAGCTCAACATAGAATTCTATTAGGAACAATATGGGTTGTTAGGATCTTAAATGGAAACAACAGTTAAAAGCCAATGGTTTAAGGTTTTATGCCTACTATTAGTTTTTAATGTCAGCCTGTTAGGTTGCTAAAGAATGTTTTCAATGTGAAACCAATTAAACTTAGGAATTTAACAAATTTCAGCTAATATATTTTATATTTGTCATGTAAGAAAAGACAGTGAACTTAAAATGGCAATTCTATAATTCTACCCAGAGTATATTAGTCAGCCGGGGCTTCCATAATAAAATACCACAGACTGGGTGGCTTAAACAACAGACATTTATTTTCTCACAGTTCTGGAGACTAGGAGTCAAGGGGCACCAGGGTTGGTTTCTGGTGAGACCTCTCTTCCTGGCTTGTAGACAGCTGCATTCTTGTTGTGTCTTCACGTGGCCTTTCCTCTGGGCATGCACAGAGAGAGAGGGACAGAGAGAGAACTCTGGTGCCTCCTCCTCTTCTTATGAGGACGCTGGTCCTATCAGATTAGGGCCCCATCCTTATGACCTCATTTAACCTTAATGCCCCCCTTAAAGCCCTATCTCCAAATACAATCACGTTGGGGGTTAGGGCTTCCTACCTATGAATTGTGGGGGGTACAAGTCACTTCATAACACAGAATCAACCCACTATGTATTATTACATATAATTCTGTATGCATACTCACACACATATAATAGAAGTAAGAACCCAACAAATTTATTGTATTTTTACCTACTGAAGTTTGTACCTATTGATGGATATTTAATGTTTTAATTTTTCACTTTTTCAAATGAAGCAGAGAAAAAAATGAAGTTAGATTAGGAACTAAAAGTAATAGAGGAAAATGCCTGAAATCCTGAAAAATAGAGCAACTAAAAATAAATAACAAGTATCAAAATCTATACAAAAGAAACCAAAATTATTTTTATTTTAAAAGCAACAATGAGGATATACATTTTTGAACTAATATTTTGATGTGTATATGTAGTGGGTTGAATGATGTCCTCCAAAAATTCATGTCTACTTGGAGCCTCAGAATGTGACCTGATTTGGAAATAGGGTCTTGCAGATGTAATTAGTTAAATGAAGTCATACTGAATTAGGGTGGACCCTAAATCCAATGACTGGTGTCTGTGTAAGAGGAGGGGATGACACACAGAGAACCACAGGAAAGAAGTCCGTGTGAAATGAAAGTAGAGATTGGAGTAATGTATCTTCAAACCAAGAGATATTGAGGATTACCAGGAGCCACCGGAAGCTAGGAACAGACAAGGACGGATTCTTCCCTAGACCCTCAGAGGGAGCATGGTTTGGCTAACATCTTGAATTAGGACTTCTAGACTCTGGAACTATGAGAGAATAAATTTCTGTTGATTCAAACCACCCTGTTCATGGCTGCTACAACAGCCCTAAGAAACCAATACAGTATGTTTGGAGGAACTTCATGTAACTCCATCTTACTAAATATTTTTCATATTACAAGATGCAATTATAATTTGCTTATTTCTTTTCTCTTGTTTTTAAAACAGCACCTTTCCATGTTTCCAAATCAGTATATCTGTGTCTAAGTCTACCTCTTTGTTTTTACCAACATTTAAAAGAAATCTTTCATAAAGGCTACTGTAAATGACAATTTTTATACAACTATCTCTTTGTATTGCTGGGAGTATTTCTATAAGTTAGATAGCAGAGGTAAAATTGCCTGATCAAAAATCACACACTTTAGGGGCCGGTCCCGTGGCTTAGCAGTTAAGTGTGCACACTCCGCTACTGGCGGCCCGGGTTCGGATCCCAGGCACGCACCGACTCACCGCTTGTCCGGCCATGCTGAGGCAGTGTCCCACATAAGCAACTAGAATGATGTGCAACTATGACATACAACTATCTACTGGGGCTTTGGGGAGAGAAAAAAAAAAAGGGAAAAAAGGAGGAGGATTGGCAATAGATGTTAGCTCAGGGCTGGTCTTCCTCAGTAAAAAGAGGAGGATTGGCATGGATGTTAGCTCAGGGCTGATCTTCCTTCCCCCCCAAAAAAAAAAATCACACACTTTAGATTTTGTTAGATAATGACCTCCAAAATGGTCAGATTCAACTGTACTCCCATTTGCAATGAACATGTATGGGTGCACATATCTGTGTGTATGTACACGTATGTGTATCTGAAGCCACTTTAGTTTGATGTGAAAATAGGAGAGGAGTTAACATGTATAACAGCAGCTACTAAAAGTAGAGACTTTTAACTTTTTTCAAGGCAAATAGCCAAGAAAAAAAAACCCACAGGTGTTCATATTACAAAAGTGTATCATACTACTAAATTTAAATATTAAGTAGATTTTTAATTATACCAGTGTTAACACACAGCATCATCATGGGTTCAATTTTTTATGTAAACATATGTAATTTTTCTTCCACTTCACATAATTTTCCATATACATCACCAAATTATTGAGAATTCAGTATTTTGCTTTATTCATTCAATGCAGTGGCAGCAACTAGTTGCAAACCTGTCAAAAAACTAGTTTAAATAGTTTAATTAAATGTTGAATTAATAATTAGCTGGAAATAACTACTATGAACCTTATATGTAGGTTTGAATTCAGGGCCATGTCTTCATCTTTATAGCCTCACTTGCAGCTTGATACACAGTTGGTACACAATAAATATTTCAGTTCTTTTGCATTGACTGTATGACAACAGAATAGATTGTAATTAGCCAGAGGGCACGAACTTTTAAAATACTCGAGCTTACGATAATATGTATTGATATGTAATTTGATAAATCACAACTCAGAGCATCAATCTCTGATATGGGTAATGAATTCAATTCATCAAATATTTATATATCTTCCAAATGAAAAAACAAAAGAATAAGTGAAATTTTAACATATTATATATTTATTTATATATATAAACATTTATTCAAACATTTATTAAAATGAATGAATGTTTAAAAAATAGAAACTGACATACACGATAACAATACTAATCATACGATTCCTTTCATAAATGTTTTATCAGGCAGTTTGTGAAACGCGAGGTTGCTGCTGGAAGCCATGGAATGACTCTCTTATTCCCTGGTGCTTCTTCGTAGACAACCATGGCTACAATGTGGAGACAATGACAACAAATAGCACCGGTGAGAAGGGTTCTATCATGGTGGTCTAACAGAACACATTTTAAGTGGAATGAAAAAATATGTCTTAAATTTTTCTTTGGAAAAATAACAAATAGAATCAAATGGGAAGTATGCACACAAGAATGTTCAAACTGGTTATATTAAGCATTTATTTTTTGCATGATCGTATCTTCCAAATTAAAAAAGAAGTCATTATTTATGATAAAGGCAATAAAATTATAAAAATATAAAAAATATTTGATAATTGTTAATCTTTATAAATAAAGTCATCACTCATGCCAACTTTTCCTTTCTTTAAGGCCTTGAAGCCAGATTAAACAGGATACCTTCACCTACGTTATTTGGAAATGACATTAACAACGTTCTCTTAACAACTCAAAGGCAGACACCCAATCGTTTCCGGTTCAAGGTTTGATTTTTGAGATTTCTAAAGAAGGGTTAATAATAAAAGGCATGTTATAAGCACACCCTTCACCCTAACAAGATATTTTCCCTCTTAAGAAATATTTATGCAATGCAAAGGACTAATTGGACTAGTAACTTCACTTCTCTGAGCTTGTTTAATTAAATGTAACATAAGAAATAATTCCTCTGGCAGTTATTTTTGGAGAATTTAGTAATATAGTCAATGTAAAATATTTGATCCAGTATCTTGAGAAGAATAAACCCACTCAGTAAACTTTAGTAATTTTTAATATTTTAACTGCAGACTACAAGGAAGAATTGGTTTAAAATTTGATTTGAGTGAGATATTAATTGTGCTGTATAAATGTGACTTACATTCACTAGTTCTTTTTATTGGTATCACTTTATTTATGATTTTAAAGAAACTAATTCCTGCTGGATTTTTAGCAAGTAGCTTACTAGTATGGATTTTTGGATTTGGAAGTGAAAACACCACCATATCCTTTGTATATTAGTTTTTTAGCAACAATTTCACAGGAATTAAGAGAATTTTTTTAAACAAATTTCAAAATTCTTATGGGATTTCTAAAGGAGTGATCGCTGAAAAGCAAGAAGGATAATTAAATTTGAAATGTGTAGTATTCAAGAATCAATATTTAGTAATATTATGATTAATTTTTATGTCAGTCAATAAAAATCTTTATTTTATATACATTTATAACCAACTAATTCTATTTATTCCTTAACAATTTATACAATTTATTCTGTGCATAGCCATTCAAAAATGTTAACATTAAGTTTATGACTAGATTAATAGTTCATCCATAAGATTATTAAATTTATTATATTCTGTTTAGAATTTGCATTTAGTACTAAATTCAGAATTGGAAAATTAAATAACGTTTTTGAATCAAGTAATGCTAATTTGTTTAAATCTTTGCAGCTTACGGATCCAAATAATATAAGATATGAAGTTCCTCATCAGTATGTACAAGAATCTACTGGAACACCAGATTCTGAAACTTTATATGATGTGCAGGTTGCAGAAAATCCATTTAGCATCCAAGTTATTAGAAAAAGCAATGGGAGAACTTTGTAAGTAATTATCTCATTTTACAATTGTATAAATTTAAATAACTTGTCATTTTATTCTATTATCATAGAATTAGGAAAGTCTTAATTTTAAGGCAGTTTCAGAAAGAATAAATTTCTTCCCAAAAGAGGGTGGGTGTACATCTTTATAAAGATTATAACAGTAAAAGGGTTTTATTTCCTGTAGACGAAAATTGTGAGAACTTGAATGAAAATATACAAATTGGGGCCAAAGACGAAGGTGGAGAGCATCACTGATAGATTTTAGCTTTACCTATATTTTGCATCCCCTAGAGCTCTAGTTGTGTCCTTTCCTCATTGTTGATCATATTCTGTTGCCAGTTTGTAGAATCAAACAGCTACTATTCAGAGAGCAGCTAATTCTCATAGTAATACTAAAGGACTTTTCTTATATAAATATTAAATTAAATATTGCTTGAATGCCTTCATTATGAATGTATTTTGAGGGATATTTGTGGTAAGAAATTTAGTAATTTTCAGGATAAATGCTCTTGCATCTCCAAGAAAGATTAATTAAGCAATTGTCGAGATTGAATTTCAGCAGTTACTTTTCTTAAACATATTTTAATAATTTGCAATTGACTTTATGTTAAATCATGAAAATAGTAAATGCCATTTAACGTTTCTCATAGTGTATTTTTGATATACATAAAACATACAACATTTTCTTTGTGGAAAAATGATTTTGAACTTAATTTTAGTATATATGTTAGAGGTGTAGAAGCCAGCATAGTGCTATATTTTAAAACCTTGTCTCTGAAACAAGCCAGAACTGGGTTTGAAATCTGGCTCTGCTGCCTGCCACTTTGTCACCTTAGAAAACATGAATTGATTTTCCCAATTTGTGTCATTTGTGAAATGGGATTGATAATGGTAGTTATACTTTAGGATTTTGATGAAGATTAAAGGAGAGAATGCATGTAAAGAATCATATTGGTGATGATGAAGCAAATTGTGTTCATGAAATTGACAAGTTCTGAGTATGGTATAATTCGTGTGTTCCTAAGAAGTGATCACAGCTAAAGACTGACATATTAAAAATGAAATATTCTGGATGATAACATAGACCTATATTTGGTAGAATATTTTATATGTTTCTAAATAAATCGTTTATTTATTTATTTCATGGTACAGGTTTGACACCAGCATTGGTCCCCTGGTGTACTCTGACCAGTATTTACAGATCTCAACCAGACTTCCCAGTGAATATATTTACGGTATTGGGGAACATGTTCATAAGAGATTTCGTCATGATTTAAACTGGAAAACATGGCCAATTTTTACCCGGGATCAACTGCCTGCTGATGTAAGGAACTATCTTTCTTGTTATAAATAAAATCATTGTATTGGAACAGATGATAATTTTAGCCTATTTGAAACTAGCATTTATTTGATGTAACGCCTAATCCAGATGCTTGTTTACTTTAGGAGTGAGGAGTAATAGAAAAGTCCTAAATTAACTCAATTAGTGAACAACAGATTTTATGAATGTTTAAATAGGTATTTCCAGTTAATGAATGTTTTGTTTTGATTTTCATATTTTATTGTTCCCTTTTCAGTTACTCTTGTACTTAAACCTGTCCATGGCTAGTCATTGCACTAGAATAATTCCAAATCTTTACCATGTTTTACATGACTTTGTATGATATGTAGAAAAAATCTTTGTCTGCCTATCTATTGGATAGACCTACTATGCCCACTTCTTCCTCTCCCATAACATATGGTAATCTTCCATAAGTTCACATATTTGCACAAGGAATTAATTCTCTTTGTAAGTACTGAACTTTGAAGTTCTTTATCACTTATACAAGAAGTCATTGAGAGCTCATTTGAAGTTTCACCTCATAAAAACTTCTTCCAAACTCCCTCATGCAGAGTTAGTCTTTCTTTTCTAACCCTCTTTTCATAATTTGGTATGACAATCACCACAGTGTATTATTTGTATATATATTTGTCTATACTTCTAGAATGTGAGATTCTTCAGGACAAAGATCATAACATTTTAAGAAATTATTTTTTTTCATTCATGATTGCTTTGAGTCAAATATTAGTGATTTTTTAAATGCCAATGCTATTTCATTCCACAAAATGAATGTGTTGTTGTTCTAAAGAGCCTCATTTGGTACAGAACTACTAATAAATTCTACCAATCTTTGTTTACATCATCATTATCTGTAATAAACATCTAAAAACCACAAGGTTGAGAACCTTATAGCTATTTTCCATACATTCTTTCCTTTGAACCTCCATATCCAATCAGCCAAGAAGTCTTTTCTCTTTCACATTCCCACTTGCCTCCACCATTTCTTCTACCCATCAGCTCTCAACACATGTACTGCAAAAGTTCTATAAGGGTAGACATCATCTTGGAGTTTCCTGCAGTGCCTTGGGCATACACAGGGCATAGTGGATGAACATACCATTACTGTATCATAAATAGCCTATTAAAACTCATTTAATCATAATAAAACATAAAGAAAAGTTAAGTAATCTATTAATAGCATAATATATATCTTATATCTTAATATACTAATAATTAAAATAAGTTAGATTATTTTATGCTACAAGGTTTCATATAGTACACATAGTAGAGGAAATTAGTGTAGAGATATGAGGAGTAAATTACAGAAACAAATTGGAACTTGTAAAGGCCATTTTAAATACATAGTCTTTTTATTTTAAATATACTTAAAATTTAATTTTCAAATTTTTGCCTTATAGAATAATAATAATTTATATGGCCATCAAACATTCTTCATGTGCATTGAAGATACTTCTGGAAGTTCATTTGGTGTTTTCTTAATGAACAGCAATGCAATGGGTAAGAGTAATTTATCTGATAATATATTTAAATGAGATTTAACTTGAAATATTTTAACTGTTCTCTGTATTCTAATCATAGATATTGTATATCAGAGTAAACTCAATTGTTAAAGATTAATATGTGAAATTATTATAAGCAGGTTTTGCAGTTAGTGAGACCATAGATTTTTGCATATCAGTGCTTCTATTTTGGGGAGAGTATGCTATGTTGTGATATTTAGGCACATTTTTTTTCCCTTCACAGAAACATTGAAACACATCCATGCAAATGAATATTCTTATTCCCACAGGCTCATTTGTTAAGATAAGTTAACATGCCACTACAAATAAAAAATAAAAAGGTCTATATGGGGATCAAAAGAAGGAAGAATAGTTTTTTTTTCTTTTTGCTGAGGAAGATCCGCCCCTCACTAATGTTTGATGCAATCTTCCTCTTTTTTTCTTTCGCTTGAGGAAGATTAGCTCTGAGCTAACATCTGTGCCAATCCTCCTCTGTTTTTTTTTTTTTTTTTTTTTTTTTTGTGAGGAGATCAGCCCTGAGCTAACATCCGCCAATCCTCCTCTTTTTTTGCTGAGGAAGATGGCCCTGGGCTAACATCGGTGCCCATCTTCCTCCACTTTATATGGGACGCCGCCACAGCATGGCTTACCAAGCAGTACTTCGGTGCGCGCCCGGGATCCGAACCAGCGAACCCCGGGCCGCCGCAGCGGAGCGCGCGCACTTAACCGCTTGCGCCACCGGGCCGGCCCCCCCTCCTCTGTTTTGTATGTGGGTCACTGCCATAGCATAGCTGACAAATGGTGTAGGTCTGTGACTGGGATCCAATCCTGCGACACCAGGCCACCGAAGCAGAATGCGCTGAACTGACCCACCACGCCGTGGGGCCAGCCCCAAGAATAGTTTTTTAGTTTATCATAATTCAAGTAATGTAGAATCTTTTGTTTCTTTCATATTGTGAGTACAATACCTATAGTTAATAGGTGAACCAGTGATAATAAAAAGCTACAAAAATTAATAATGTTCTAGCAAGAACAGTATATTATATGGTTATCTAGGCAATTACTATGTTTTACAAATAGAAAAATTAAAAAACTTTATAGTATTTTCTTAGAAATTAACATGTGATAATATGATCTTTCAGAGAATCTTCAATTAACAGAACTAATTTAAATGCAATTTTAGAAAGAAATCTTTTTGTTGTAAAAGGACTGATTCTCTATTCCTTGCTATGCAGTTTCCAGGGGAGCTTTTGCCAGCATCTGTAAACGGAAACATCTGGGATACCCTATCATAAACCTCATACATGGTGGCCTTCTACTTTTCTCCTATGTTCTTCCTAACTTCAATATCTTACTTCCTCTTAATTATTTAGAAATAGTGTAAAACATATGTGGTTAACACGAAGTACTTTATGTAAACACTGTAATTATTTTATCACTATGTACCTTGTTACTATTTACATATGCTTTTCCAATTTTTATTTTGTAGAGATTCTCATCCAACCTACCCCAATAGTAACTTACAGAGTTATTGGTGGCATTCTGGACTTTTATATCCTTCTGGGAGATACACCAGAACAAGTAGTTCAACAGTATCAAGAGGTATGTTTCAGGTCTATTCTATTTTATAGAATTCTTTTCTACCATGCTTTTCTTTCATCTAACATGTCCACATATTTAAATGGCTTTATTTAAGATGTCTGGGGCCTGTTAACTAAATATATTTTTAAATCTTACCATTTTTCAGATGTGAGTAGGTGGTTTTTATTTTTGTTTTTCCTATACAATGAAGCATATGTATATTTAAACATCCATATTTGTGATATCAAATTGTTTCTTGCTTCTGGGCAGCTGAGTTCATTAGTTGGATTTCTTTGAGATGTTGTATATTAAATCCTTAGTTATTCGTGGCCTACTTTGGTGGAATAAAGCAAAGGGAAGTATCTCACCTTCAAGACTGAGGATAGGCAATGGATGTATAGATCATACATTCCTTTGATAAAAATCCTAGAGGCAACTGAGTTACGAGGAAGGCTAGTGAAACGTGCTGTTAATGCACAGTAGGTAGTGTCTAGGAAAATTGGCTCTGGCCTTCAGGCTTAGAAGGGCAGATTTTGAAACATAGTCTCAAGTCTTATATCTAAGGTTACTGTCTAAGCAATTCTTACTCATCTATTGAATAACGTCTTTGTGTGCCTGAGCCCAAGATGGACCTTACAGAGGTAAGGAATCCAGGGCTTACCATGAGGCCGATTTTAAAAGTTTCTTCCAGGGGCCGGCTCCGTGGCTTAGCAGTAAGTGCGCACTCTCTGCTACTGGCGGCCCGGGTTCGGATCCCGGGCGTGCACAGACGCACAGCTTCTCCAGCCATGCTGAGGCCACGTCCCACATACAGCAACTAGAAGGATGTGCAACTATGACATACAACTATCTACTGGGGCTTTGGGGAACAAAAGGAGGAGGATTGGCAATAGATGTTAGCTCAGAGCCAGTCTTCCTCAGCAAAAAGAGAAAGATTAGCATGAATGTTAGCTCAGGGCTGATCTTCCTCACAAAATAAATAAATAAATAAATATTTAAAAGTTTCTTCCAAATAATTGTTCTCCTGTGATGGTTGGTATATATAATTCCTGGTGTTATGGTGGAAAAATAAATTATTTTTATTAGTGTGTGATTTAAGGACATGCCTGTTTTTAAAGTTTTGTTTTACTGATTTATCTTTTGACATGTAATTCCCATTTCCTAAAATGATCTCAAAGAAGTAACTACTATCAAGCACTTTCTTTAATTAGGATCCAAAAACCTGAAATGAGAGTAGCTGGATTTTACACAATTGAGTAATCTACAATGTCTAACAATTCTCAAATTGCTGTTCATATATGTGAATTTCAGAGAAGCACACGAAATTTACAGTCTCTGTAATATGAAATTATAATTACGGTGCTAGGCTGGCCTATATACAGACTTTTTGTATGTTTATCACACCATCAAAACAGGGGACAGCACATTTTTTGAAATAATTTAACATTTGATTTGTGAAATATTAGTTGGGATAGTTGTCTCTTGCATACTGAGTAAAGTCTGTGGTCAGCAGTAGTTGCTTTCGAGTCATGCTTGACGTGTGAAGGCAACATATGTATAATAGTAGTGCACTTGTTTACATCAGTTTATGGGGAGACTTGCAGAGACTTGAATTTAAGCAATAAGATAAAAGACTGTTTTAGAATATAGCACCGTTAATCACTGCTGCATTTAAATGAGGCTCAAATTATATAGAGAGTAGGCAAAAGAAACTTCAGTTTGTTTGAAGAAAAACAAATCATGCTCTTTGTATAAGCTAACCTATTAGAGGTCTCAATATGTTAAAATTTAAAACATAATTCATTTGAATGACCGGATAGTTTTAAAGATGATGTATACATACAAAGTATAAGGTGAATAATATATAAATTAATATAATAGATAACAATAAATATTTTATATACTTTAATGAAAAATAAATAGTCGTATATAAATATATATATAGCACACACACAAGGAAATTTCAATCACATGTCCAAATCTCCAAAGAAATTTCATGGAACTTAAGATGTTTATCAATAGAGTTAAAAAATACTGATTTTTTGAGAGTTTTATTTGATACCAAGTTATTTTTTAAACAAATTTATGCTTAAACTGAATAGAATACAATAACCTAACATGAGTAGTTTTAATATAATATATATTATATATGTAATTATTAATTGTATATAATATATTATTTGTATATTACTATATATATATGTCTAAACCAAAGAAAATCTATCATACCAAATAAAGTTGTCTTAATGTAACCTAATACTCAGTTTTTAATTTTTTAAAATGTTTCATTTTAATTTTTTTTTCTTGCTGAGGAAGATTAGTCCTGAACTAACATCTGTGCCAATCTTCCTCTATATTGTATGTGGGTTGCTGCCATAGCATGGCTGACGAGTGGTGGAGGTCAGTGCCTGGGATCTGAACCCATGAACCTGGGCCGCCAAAGCGGGCTGCTCCCAACTTAACCACTACGCCACAGGGCCAGACCCCGTAATACTCAGCTTTCCATGCAAAAATTTAATATCAGTTACACCCTTATTCACACATGCAAAATCACGTTCTCTCTTGTGATGAGACACTGATAGTCCATTGTGGGTGTGCACTGAGCCGGCTTGGGCGCCTGAGGGAGTGAGAGGAGAAGGGGCTCCATGTGGCCTGTGGGGAAGGGGAAGAAGGCAAGGCCCTACATGTGAATGAAATAAGTACTTTATGAAATAACTGGGTGGGAGCCTTGTAAAATATTTATTTTATTAATATTTTTGAAAACCAGGAGAGAAATAAGTGCCAAAATGTAAGGGAATAGAAATAGTTTACTTTTATGTATCTTTTCTCTTACGTGATGACCATTCATTCATTTTGTTGCCATAGGAAGTGGGAGTGTGGTGGGACAGTTTCCTTTTTCTCTTGTCTCTTTGATGCTATTCTTTTGTTCTCTTCTTTAACTTTCTATGTTGGGAAAAATATACCTTTGCAATGCTACTTTCTCAAGTGCTTTCTAATTTTTTAACACAAAATAAACAAAAGATGAGTCACAAAACACAAATGTGTTAAGTGTTTCATAACAAAATTCTAACAGAATATCCAGGACACATTTTAGAATGCAAATAACACTAAATATTTTTTTAAAATATGTAGTTAAACTTAAATGAATGCCAGAGATATAACAGAATAAGAAACATGTTAGTATCAGTTTCTAATGCCTTTTATTGAAACTAATTAAATGTCCTTTTACTTCAAGCTTGTTGGACTACCAGCAATGCCGTCATATTGGAGTCTTGGGTTCCAACTGAGTCGCTGGAATTATGAGTCACTTGATGTAGTAAAAGAAGTGGTACAAAGAAATCGGGAAGCTGGCATACCATTTGTAAGTGGGATGAAGGTTTTGTGGGAATATATACCAAGTTAAATACTGTCACATAACAATAAATGTAGGAAATTGTCAGGATTATCATATATATATGGATTATTAAGCTGCTTTTTAGCTATAAAGTACATATTATGTCTATATGCAATGCCCACACCTACCTGAAATTTTGAGGACTGTTTATGAATTACACTAGAACAGAATACATGTTTAACTGTGAACAAAATCATATTCAGCTTTTTGATAGACTATTTTTTAGAGCCTATATACTTTTTAATGTAATAAAATTTAATGTATTCTATGTAGTGTGTAGATTTTTGTTTTCTATACAATGAATCCCATATATATATGGGATTATGCTTTAATAATAGCATAACACACATCCAGTGACCATCACTGAAATAAATGTGAATGATCATTTAATGATTTTGTACTTTAAAATTAGGAAAACTAGTTTTATAAACAATATCATTGTGTCTTTAGTGAAATAAAAGGGATCTAACTTCATTTACTTTTTTTTTTCTCTAATGCTGCTTTATTATTTTATAGAATTATAGTTTTCCAGAAATATTTTTGATGACCTATTTTATTTCTTCTCATTTTTTTTTAAATTTTTTGTTTATTGCAGTAACATTGGTTTATAACATTGTAAAAATTTCAGGTGTACATCATTGTACTTCTATTTCTGCATAGATTACATCATGTTCACCACCAAAATACTAATTACAACCCATCACCACACACATGTGCCGAATTATCCCTTTCACCCTCCTCCCTCCCCCCTTCCCCTCTGGTAACCACCAATCCAATCTCAGTCCCTATGTATTTGTTTATTGTTGTTATTATCTACTACTTAATGAAGGAAATCATACGATATTTGACTTCTCCCTCTGACTTATTTCACTTTGCATTATACCCTCAATGTCCATCCATGTTGTCACAAATGGCTGGATTTCATCGTTTCTTATGGCTGAGTAGTATTCCGTTGTGTATATATACCACAGCTTCTTTATCCATTCGTCCCTTGATGGGCACTTAGGTTGCTTCCAAGTCTTGGCTATTGTGAATAACGCTGCAATGAACACAGAGGTGCATGTACCTTTACAAATTGGTGTTTTCAAGTTCTTTGGATAAATACCCAACAGTGGAATAGCTGGATCATATGGTAGTTCTATCCTTGCTTTTTTGGGGAATCTCCATACTGTTTTCCATAGTGGCTGCACAAGTTTGCACTCCCACCAGCAGTGTATGAGAGTTCCCTTCTCTCCACATCACTCCAACACATGTTGTTTCCTGTCTTGTTAATTATAGCCATTCTGACGGGCGTGAGGTGATATCTCATTGTAGTTTTGATTTGCATTTCCCTGATAGTTAGCGATTTTGAACGTCTTTTCATGTGTCTGTTGGCCATCTGTATATCTTCTTTGGAGAAATGTCTGTACCCATTTTTTAATTGTGTTGGTAGTTTTTTTGTTGTTGAGATGCATGAGTTCTTTATATATTTTGGAGATTAAGCCCTTATCAGAAGTATGGTTTGCAAATATCTTCTCCCAATTGTTAGGTTGTCTTTTCGTTTTGTTGATGGTTTCCTTTGCTGTGCAGAAGCTTTTTAGTTTCATGTAGTCCCATTTGTTTATTTTTTCTATTGTTTCTCTTGCCCGGTCAGACGTGGTGTTTGAAAAGATGTTGCTAAGACCGATGTCGAAGAGCGTACTGCCTATGTTTTCTTCTAGAAGTTTCACAGTTTCAGGTCTTACATTCAAGTCTTTAATCCATTTGGAGTTAATTTTTGTGTATGGTGTAAGGTAAGGGTCTACTTTCATTTTTTTGCATGTGGCTATCCAGTTTTCCCAACACCATTTGTTGAAGAGACTTTCATTTCTCCATTGTATGTTCTTGGCCCCTTTGTCAAAGATTAGCTGTCCACAGATGTGTGGGTTTATTTCTGGGCTTTCGATTCTATTCCATTGATCTGTGTGTCTGTTTTTGTGCCAGTACCATGCTGTTTTGGTTACTATAGCTTTGTAGTATATTTTGAAATCAGGGAGTGTGATACCTCCAGCTTTGTTCTTTTTTCTCAGGATTCCTTTAGCTATTCGGGGTCTTTTGTTGTTCCATATAAATTTTAGGATTCTTTGTTCTATTTCTGTGAAAAATGTTGTTGGAACTTTGATAGGAATTGCATTGAATCTATAGATGGCTTTAGGAAGTATGGACATCTTAACTATGTTAATTCTTCCAATCCAAAGGCACGGAATATCTTTCCATTTCTTTGTGTCTTCTTCAATTTCTTTCAGAAATGTTTTATAGTTTTCGGTGTACAGATCTTTCATCTCTTTGGTTAAGTTTATTCCTAGGTATTTTATTCTTTTTGTTGCAATTGTAAATGGGATGGTAGTCTTAATTTCTCTTTCTGCTACTTCGTTGTTAGTGTACAGAAATGCAACAGATTTTTGTATGTTGATTTTGTATCCTGCAACTTTACCATATTCGTTTATTACTTCTAAAAGTTTTATGGTGGATTCTTTAGGGTTTTCCATATATAAAATCATGTCATCTGCAAATAGTGAGAGTTTCACTTCTTCCTTTCCAATTTGGATCCCTTTTATTGCTTTCTCGTGCCTGATTGCTCTGGCTAGGACTTCCAATACTATGTTAAATAGGAGTGGTGACAGTGGGCATTCTCGTCTGGTTCCTGTTCTCAGAGGGATAGCTTTCAGTTTTTCACCATTGAGGATGATATTAGCTGTGGGTTTCTCATATATGGTCTTTATTATGTTGAGGTACTTTCCTCCTATACCCATTTTATTCAGAGTTTTTATCATAAATGGATGCTGTATCTTGTCAAATGCTTTCTCCGCATCTATTGAGATGATCATGTGATTTTTATTCTTCATTTTATTAATGTGGTGTATTACGTTGATTGATTTGCGAATGTTAAACCATCCCTGCATACCTGGAATAAATCCCACTTGATCATGGTGTATAATCTTTTTAACGTATTGTTGTATGCGATTTGCTAGTATTTTGTTGAGGATTTTTGCATCGATGTTCATCAGTGATATTGGCCTGTAATTTTCTTTTTGTGTGTTGTCCTTGTCTGGTTTTGGTATCAGGGTAATGTCAGCTTCGTAGAATGAGTTAGGGAGCTTCCCCCCCTCCTCAATTTTTTGGAAGAGTTTGAGAAGGATAGGTATTAAGTCTTCTTTGAATGTTTGGTAGAATTCACCAGGGAAGCCGTCTGGTCCTGGACTTATATTTTTGGGGAGGTTTGTGATTACTGTTTGATCTCCTTACTGGTGATTGGTCTATTCAAATTCTCTACTCCTTCTTGATCCAGTTTTGGAAGGTTGTATGATTCTAAGAATTTATCCATTTCTTCCAGATTGTCGAATTGGTTGGCATATAGCTTTTCATAGTATTCTCTTATAATCTTTTGTATTTCTGAGGTGTCTGTTGTAACCTCTCCTCTTTCATTTCTGATTTTACTTATTTGTGCCTTCTCTCTTTTTTTCTTGGTGAGTCTAGATAAAGGTTTGTCAATTTTGTTGATCTTTTCGAAGAACCAGCTCTTGGTTTTATTAATTTTTTCTATTGTTTTTTTGGTCTCTATTTCATTTATTTCTACTGTGATCTTTATTATTTCCCTTCTTCTACTGATTTTGGGCTTTGTTTGTTCTTCTTTTTCCAGTTCCTTCAGGTGCATTGTTAGATTGTTTATTTGAGATTTTTCTTGTTTGTTGAGATAGGCCTGTATCGCTATAAACTTCCCTCTTAGAACTGCTTTTGCTGTATCCCATATATTCTGGCATGTCGTATTTTCATTTTCATTTGTCTCCAGGTATTTTTTGATTTCTTCTTTGATTTCTTTGTTAACCCAGTCGTTGTTCAGTAGCATTTTGTTTAATCTCCACGTATTTGTGGCTTTTCTGATTTTCTTCCTATAGTTGATTTCTAGTTTCATACTGTTGTGGTCAGAAAAGATGCTTGGTATTATTTCAGTCTTCGTAAATTTATGGAGATTTGTTTTGTGGCCTAATATGTGATCAATCCTGGAGAATTCTTCGGTTTTTGGATGGAATGCTCTGTATATATCTACTAGGTCCGTCTGTTCTAGTGTGTCGTTTAAGGCCAATGTTTCCTTATTGATCTTCTGTTTGGATGATCTATCCATTGGTGTAAGTGGACTGTTAAAGTCTCCCAGTATTATTGTGTTACTGTGTATTTCTGTTTTTATGTCTGTTAATAATTGCTTTATATATTTAGGTGCACCTACATTGGGTGCGTAGATATTTACAAGTGTTATATCCTCTTGTTGGATTGTTCCCTTGTTCATTATGTAATGCCCTTCTTTGTCTCTTTTTACAGTTTTTGTTTTAAAGTCTATTTTGTCTGATATGAGTACTGCTACCCCAGCTTTCTTTTCATTGTCATTTGCTTGGAGTATCTTTTTCCGTCCCTTCACTTTCAGTTTGTGAGTGTCTTTAGGTCTGAAGTGTGTCTCTTGTATGCAGCATATATATGGGTCTTGTTTTTTTATCCAGTCAGCCACCCTATGCCTTTTAATTGGAGCATTTAGTCCATTGACGTTTAAAGTAGCTATTGATAAGTATATACTTACTGCCATTTTTTAACTTTTTTTTTTTCTCAGTGTTTTAGTAGTCCTTCTCTGTTCCTTTCTTCTTCTATACAGAATTGATGGTCACTTTAGTTTGACCTCTGTCTGAAAGCTGTACTGTTAACTCCCCTCCTCCCTCCTTTTATGTTTTTATATCATATCTAACCTCTTATTTGTATATTTGTATCCATTACGTTCTAATCATGGAAGTAGATAATTTTCCTATTTGTGGTCTTCTCTTTTCCCCTTAAATCAGTCCCTTTAACATTTCTTGTAGCACTGGTTTCTTGGTGACAAACTCCTTTAATTTTTGCTTATCTGGGAAAATTTTGATCTCTCCTTCCATTTTGAATGATAACCTTGCTGGGTAGAGTATTCTTGGCTGTAAGTTTTTTCCTTTTAGCACTTTAAATATATCATGCCATTCTCTTCTAGCCTGTAAGGTTTCTGATGAGAAGTCAGCTGATAGCCTTATGGGGTTTCCTTTGTATGTAACTTGACATTCTCTTGCGGCTTTTAGGATTCTCTCTTTATCTTTAATTCTGGACATTTTGATTATGATGTGTCTTGGTGTGGGCCTCTTTGGGTTTATCTTATTTGGGGCTCTCTGTGCTTCCTGTACCTGGATGTCTGTTTCCTTCCTTAGGTTAGGGAAGTTTTCATCTATTATTTCTTGAAATAGATTCTCTGCCCCCTTGTCTTGCTCTTCTCCTTCCGGGACACCTATAACACGGATGTTAGTGTGCTTGTTGTTGTCCCAGAGGTCCCTTAGACTGTCCTCACTCTTTTTAATTCTTTTCTCTTTTACTTGTTAACCTTGGGTAATTTCTTCTAGTCTTTCGTCCAGCTCACAGATGCGTTCTTCTGTATTCTCTACTCTGCTTTTGAGTCCCTCTAATGAATTTCTCATTTCCAATATTGTATTCTTCATTTCTGATTGGTTCTTTTTTATATCTTCCATTTCTTTGTTGACATTCTCACTGAGTTCATCTATTCTTCTCCCCAGATCAGTGAGCCTCCTTAACACTCTTAGTTTGAATTCTCTGTCGGGTAGGTTGCTCATTTCTGTTTCACTTAGTTCCTTTTCTGGGGTTTTGTCCTGTTCCCTTACTTGGAATGTATTCTTTTGCCTCCTCATTTTGCCTCTTTCCCTGTGCTTGTGTCTACGTATTAGGTAGGTCAGCTACGTCTCCTGCTCTTGGATAGATGACCATATGTAAGTGATGCCTTAGGAGGCCTGCAGTGTGCTTCCCTCAGTTCTCAATGTTCCAGGGTTGACCCCTATGTGGGCTACGTGTGTCCTTCTGTTGTGGCCTGTTTGCTCTCTCTGTAGGCGCCCAGGGAGGCTGAGTTATGCTCCTGGCCAGCTGTTGTAATGCTCAGCTGCTTGTAGTTGTTGTGGACCCTTCAGTCTCTTTATGAGGTGTGGGGAGCCCCAGCACAGTTGGCTGCAAGTTCTAATACCACATTTGTGTTGCAGTATTTCTTTTAAGTGAGTAGGCCCCCACTGTGGCAGGTTGTTAGGCTCAGGGCCTTACAATTGCTGTAAGCCTCTATCCTATTAGGTCTCTTGTCAGCTCTCTGAGGATTGCAGCTGGGTGGGGCTGGCCTCAGGCACAGGAGCACCCAATTGTTTCAGGCTTTGGAAGGTGGGGCAAACCTCCTATGTGGGTCTTTGAGAAGCACAAGTCTTCTGCAGCTGACAAGCCCTGCTGCCCACAGGTCCACACACACAGTCAACACAGTCCTGCCCCGTGTGAGCACCCCGACCTCCCCAAGCGGACCCAGTCTGTCCATGGTGGGAGCCCCACACACTCAACCACCGCCCCACACTCTCCACCCGCTCCTTGTGCACACCCTGTCCTGCTCAAGTCGGCTCAGTTGCCAGGCTGCAGAGAATCCAGTCACCAATCTATGCAGGCCCACAAGTTGCCTGAGGGCTTGTTGTTGGGTGGGTTCAGTCTCTAGGGTGGGCTGCCTGCCCTGGCTGAGCTGGATTAAATCGGTGCTCTAGCGGGTGGGGCAGACCCTGGGCTAGCAGGCCTCAGGGAGAACTCCAATGGCGTCTGTGTCAGCACGCCCACACCAGGCCACAATGGCCGCCGCCAGTGTCCCAGTCCCTGGAGAGGTCTCACCCCTCACCAAGATGCACTCACGGCCTATTAGGTGAGTCTCTTGTCACCAAAGCACTGTGCACCTTTGTTTCTGGTGATTTTAGGATGCTTTCTGAAATGGGTGAGTTTGTGCGTGGGCCCTTTAAGAGCCAGTTTTAGTTTCTTTGTGAACCGGGTTTTCTGGGGGTGCTCCCCGATGTTTTAGTAGCAGGCAAAGTCAGATATTATGCCGCTGGTCTCGATTGTGCTGGGTCCATAAAATGCCCACAGCGGCGGGGCTCCCCGGCTCAGGGCCCCATGCCTCCAGGGAGGGCTGCGTACCTGTGGGCTGCTCCCGGGTGGCCGTGAAGCTGGCGGCTTGTGAAGATGGCGTTTTTCCTCTCCAGAAGGGAGTCTCTGCCTCTTCCACCTCAGTTAGGATTGTCTGTTGTTGCAGGAGTTCCTCTTATCCAGTTTTCAGTTCTGTCTCAGGGGTAATTTTTCCACGAGTAGTTGTAAATTGGCTGTGTCCGGGGGAGGAGGTGAGTTCAGAGTCTGCCTACGCAGCCATCTTGACCCCATCTCTTTCATTTACTTTTTAATCATTATATTTATAATACAAATTCATTGGACTTAAATATTCAATTGATTAGAGAGTTCTTTCAGTACTATTTATTGAAATATACTCTGCTAATTTTCAGGATACACAAGTCACTGATATTGACTATATGGAAGACAAGAAAGACTTTACTTATGATCAAGTTGCATTTAGTGGGCTCCCTGAATTTGTTCAAGATTTGCATGACCATGGACAGAAATATGTCATCATCTTGGTAATGACTGATTATATATTAATACATTTTTAGTATTTACACATTTGTAAGTTATTAGATTTTCTAGTTTCTTCTTTCTATTGTTAGGACCCTGCAATTTCCATAGAGAGACGTACTGATGGATCAGCATATGAAGCCTATGAGAGAGGAAATGCACAAAACGTGTGGGTAAATGAGTCTGATGGGACTACAGCAGTTATTGGAGAGGTAAATTATGAGATTCATTAAAGTTGTGTTGCTCAGATGTTCTATTGTGCAACAACAACGTTTTTGTAAGTGTGTGTGTGTGTGTGCGTGTACATGTGTGTGTGCATTTGCTTTCAGATCTGGATTTGATATTTTAATTGCATAGAGAAATCTTAGGCAGAGGAAATATTCCAATTATCTCTAAAACTGTTCTTGTAAGAAGACAGATAATTTTTCATGCTACACGCAATTAAAACTAAAGCTGAAAAATATTATAATATTATTACAAAAATTCTGTTAATTTTGCATGAAATAATTACATATATAAATTGGGAAATTACATACTGGGTATTAAGTTTCATGGTTTACATTTAGTCCTCACAATAAAATAATGAGATAACTATGATTAAAACTCTTGGTTTACAGGTGAAAAAAGTGGATTTGAGAGAGGTGCAGTAACTTTCCTTATATTATAGAGGTAATAAGGAGCAGAGTCAAGAAACTAACTGCCTAGCTTCCAAATGCAGAGTTTTTAACTAGGGTGAATATTTTTTTGAAGACAACTTTGTAAGACATATCAAAATCCACAATGTCTAGATACATTGACTTGGTAATTCCACTTCAGTAAGTTAGTCAAAAAATAAATGAATAAAAAGGAGAAAATATCAATTTATAAAAACATGTTTATTAGAGCATTATTTAAAATATTGAAGAATATCCTAACCATCACTCTTTATTACATTATCAAAGTTAAAATTTCTGGTGAAAGACTTCTTCAAATAATTATGAGATCCATTAGGAAACAAAAACTGAATTTTCTCCCCATAATGCCACTTGATATCACACAGAATACATTTTGTTAAAACCTGCCCTGTTAGATATGGACAGATCAGATCAGATAGCCAATATGCATAATTTGGATAAAAAACAATATTATTTATCCAAATTTATCTTAAACTGATTTCTTCTTGCCTAATGACATTATTTTAGGTAATAAGTAAAATAATTTGAAGAAGCATAAATCATAAAGACGGAGCATAGTATGCATAGTGTTTAACAGTATGGACTCAGATACGAGATTTCCTGGGTTTGAATTTCTTCTGTGATACTTAATGGTGATGTGACCTTCAATAACTTGTTTAACTTCACTGTTCATCTCTTTTCTCACCTGTAAAATGGGTTTAATTATAGTACCTACCTCATCAGTAAAGTGGTGATAAAAATAGTACTTGGCATCAAGTACCAATTAACTTGATCAATTAATTCAGATTAAATGAGTTGATTATAAAAATACTTGGAATAGTGCCCAGCACATAAAAGTGTCATATTTGCATTTGTTAAATAAAAAATAAATATACATAGAGTATTTTTATTTAATTTTTTGGAAGCAAATGCCTTTGGAAATGAACAATGAATTTCTATCAGACAAAAAAATTTAGTTTTTTGTTTGTTTTTTGACCTAACCAACTAGAATGCTAGGAAATAAATTTAGTTACAGTCAAAATAACAGCCACATCCCATATTCTTACACTTTTCCCTTTCTAAATGCTTCATGTTCTCATTCTTTACTTTAACTACTCTCCCTTAAATACTTTTTAAAGTAAGCCTAAAATTATTGTAAATATAGATGGTGCATTGATCACATATACCTAAAAAAGTACAATATTATAACTTTCATAATTTTTTACTATTTTTCTCCTCTCAATTAGTTTGATTTCTCATTTATTTATTTTTCCCTTTATTTATGTGTATGTGTGAATGATCTATTCTTCTAGGTATGGCCAGGATTAGCAGTATTCCCTGACTTCACTAATCCAAGCTGCATAGATTGGTGGGCAAATGAATGTAGCAATTTCCACGAAGAAGTAGCATATGATGGACTTTGGATTGTAAGTAGCTATTTTAAATCAGTGATTTTGGACAATGAAGATAGAATTATTTTTCCATAAAATAATTATTAAGTTGACATAATATATTTTGTGATGTATTAAACATAAAGTTAAAAGCTATTATAATATTTTTCTAGAATGTATAAATATCATACCTGTCATGTTCATGGGGTCAGAAAAGTATAAAAGCTAAAGACTGCAAATCGTAATTTTTCTTCTCCAGTAATTCACTTTATAGAATAAATTTTGTTTCTGTCACTATGGTGTTGTATTTTTATGACTAATCATTTATGTTTGAAAAACAATTAAGTTTAGAGATAAGCCCATTGTAGTGCAACTCCAAAAACATTTATTAAAGTCTAAAATAGTCAAGCAATTGCAGCAATATAGACCTGAATAAACCTTTACCCTTTAGAAATTTTTTTTAGTAAGTTATAGAATAGAACAAATCAAAAGTGGCAATAGGGTAAGTGTTTTATCTCAAGATAAATGACAACAACAAACAAAATCCTAGAGCACTGGTAAAATTATTAAAGGAGAACACTAATGTTTAAAAGTTTCTTTGGATGAAGTTTCATATCTGCAGCTATTGATAGCCTGCTGCTAGGTTTATTGTACAGAATAATACTGGATGACAGTCAATGATGTAGTATCTTTTGTTACGGAAACTGTAACCACATTTTGGGAATGAAACTACTTGGTGACCCTGGAATTCTAAATTTTGGAAAAAAAATCTAATAAGCCTGAGCACAGGAAAACATCAAGGATTTTGTTCAAAGGTATTATGACTGTACAGAATTTTTTGAAGAAGAGATAATGGATATCCTGGGGATAGCTATATTTTCTTTGGTTGTTTAAGTCCACAGTATCTCTACTTTCCTAAAGTGCTCATTATTCATTCATTCATTATTTTAATAATTTAATAAGTCATTTATTTGTTTATTCAATCAATTATTTAGTTAACAAGTGTTTGTTTTGCACCATCAGTGTATCAAATATGTTGTGGGGAAAACAAAGATAAGAAAATTATGTTTTCTGCTGACAACATGGAATTGAGTGAAAGGTTAGCATCATCTTCAGGATTCCTATGATGTAACAGAATGAAGATAGAGAGGCTTTAGTTATTTGACACAAAATCAGTGAGATCACAATGATAACACCTAGCTGCTGGTGGAAGTAACAGAAATTGCACTCTATTGTTAAGTTTTGTTTTTGATTCTAGCTCCAATTTCAATTGTATTATTTAATTTAAATTAAAGTTTTCCTTATTCATTTTTTTCCTTGCTTAGGAAACAATTTGAGTCCATTAGAGCAGAATTACAAGTATAAGTGGTACTTTAGGAATAGTGAAAGAGAATCTGTGCGATCGGAAGAAGGAATGCTCCATTTTCTACATCCATTGAAAACTGAAATACCTGATTCATCTCTAAAGAGAGCGAGAGAAAGGGAGAAGGAAGAGCGTCTGAGAAAGGCAGAGTGTTCTGACACTAGTACAGAAGCATTTTGACTAACGCTTAAAAAAAGAACACAACACAACATGATATTTAGTATGATTTCGAAGCTCACTAAATAATTTCAAAGCTCACTAATTCAAAGCTCACTGAATTAACACATATTATGAATAAGCAGTGGATATTCTGCTTCCAGCTCTTACTTGAATAATTGCCAGATCCTACTGCTAAATCGTTTCTCTAATTCTTTTGCTTTTTTCAGATTATTTTTTCTGATAGAATAATATACAGTAAAAATAAGTGTTGTTATTTAATTGATGAAATTTTATTTTTATGTCAAATTTAAAAGTAATTTTATAATTTGCTAGATTTCTAATTTAGATTCCATTCTAATGTTTTTGAATTTTGAATTTAAATATTAACATCACTGTGGAAAGTGAGGTGATCTTAATTTTCATTGAAAAATAGTTTTTTGCACATAAACATATAATACACTTGAATTCTCTTTTTCTGCCTCATTCTTGAGATAATCTCCAAATCCTTGAGAAATAAGAGCCTACTGCATTTGGTATAATTAAGACTGAAGCTGTGATTTAAAAATAAAAGCATTAGTCAATATTTTTAAAATTGAAAGGCCATTTCCATTTTTGTGAACAAATAGACATATTTTTGTGTTCAATTTTTGTGGTTATTATGATTTATTCTTAAAAATCTAATAAGTGAATTTTCCTATAAAGAAATCTAATAATTTAATATATAGCACTGGGAAACAAAATTCATTAAGAAGATATATCCAAATACATTCATATTTCCAAATAACTGGGGGCTTAGTTGGTTATAGTCTTGCAATATTTTATAGGATTCTTATAAAAATTGAATTTTTAAAAATTCTTTGAAAAATGAGGCTATTTTTAGTTAAATTTAGTTTACATATGAAGTTATGAAATGCCACCAGATTTTTATATATAGTTTTCTGTGGATTTTAAAGAAAAGAACCTTCAGAAACATCCCTAAAAATGGTGCTAGTAATTCCCAGAAATTATCATTATTAGCCTTGAGATTATTTGAATGATACTTGAATGTCTGTAGGTGTACTTATTACTATCAATCCACTGAGATCTTTGCCCCGTGACTTACAGTCCTTTGAATCTACTGATTGTAATACTGAAAATACTAATTGAATTCACTTGTACATGACATTAAATAAATGTAGCATCACTTAAATCATTTGGATAAGTTAGAGAAAAACAGTTTCAGAATTTTCAAAAGGGCAAATACGCAAAATACATTAAAAGAGATATAAGTAAATTCTATTAAATGTAGTAAGTTCAACCTATTAATAATATAATCTTGCCAAGTGTTTTAATAAAGTATTTTAATAAAACAAGACATTTTAATAAAAGATAATCAAATAACAAAAGCTGTATTTGTTGTAAATTATGGTTAAAATAATGTAAAAGTGTTTATTTTTTCCTTTACTAGGTTAATAATTTATCTGCTTGAGTGCAGAAGACTCTTTTCCCTTGTATTGTGAACTGGTAGAATTATCACAGCCTGATTTAATCTTTTTTACACGATTGTATGATAAAACCTTTAAATATTTTTGATTAATTCTTTTATGTGAAATCAATTAATTTTTTCTTAAAAAATTATTTTTATTCTTGTTAAATAATGTCTATTTCAAATGAATGTTGGAAGATCCTGTGAATTTTATTTCAAGTTTGCAAATACATAATACAAATAGAAGAACATTAATTTCATAGTTAAATGTTTTGCCATTGCATTTTCTCAGTGAATATTATACACAAGAGATGTTAAAATGGTTTAGAAAAAGACACTTAAAATTTAAAATAATATGACTCAGTTCTCAATTATGAATTTCAACAGCTTGAAGTTGTTTTTGAATTTAATTTAATGGGTGGATTCATGAAGAAAAAATACTTAGGTTCATCTAAAATTATTGGCTGTATAACTAAGGTATCTTTTTGTATTAATTTTACTGGACACAAGAAAACAAAATTAAATATAATATTCCAGGTAATTTCAATAAAATAACCCCAATGTATACTTTGAATAACTGTATAATTTTCCTTCTTCATGGTTCTTAAGAAAACATTTGGGAAATGGAAACATTTACCTTTTAAAATCTGTATCACAGTGAGAAATGTATTCTTTTTCTCTCTCGAGCACCCTCATTTCTCATATTTATTCCATCTGGGCATGATGTGGATAGGAGAAGGGAAGAGTATTAAAAGGAGTATACTTCTGAGGGACTTGAAGAGGGACTTGGCTGAATGTGATACCTTTGTGAGGGGGAGAATATATTACAGAGATATGGGAAATAATGGCTCAAAGTGTATAGAAATTCTTCAGTACAACTAACAGAGGAGAAAGAAATATATATTTTTTAAGTATGTGTAGTGTGATGCATGATTTTATATACATTATCTTTTTTAGTCCAAAGACTTGACTTAACTGGTTATGGTCACAAGACTAGTAAGTGGCAAGACAAGATTGGGGCCTAGGTTTACATGGCAAGAAAATCTGTAAACACGATACCCTACAACTCTGTCTCCGAGAGATGTTTAGGTCACTGATTCTCATGAAGTGGTCCAGTAGCCCCAGGGCTCCCTGAGACTCTTCCAGGGATTTAGTAAGATCGTGACTATTTTTATGGGAATACTCAAATGTGATTTACCTTTTTTCACTTTCCTTTTCTCATGAGAGTGTAGGAGATGTGGGCTAGGCAGAGTGCTATACCTAGTTGCTAGCGATGCACATCATAGAAACTACATAAATGCCAGCAGAAATGGACAAATTATGTTGAATAAATGGATGTGCTAGATACGTGTACAATGAGAGACTCACAGTGAGAGGACCGATACAACTATTTAGAAAAGACAGTTGCTTAATACTTGTATTTAATGTTTTATGTGTATAATTAAAACCAGGTAGATGAAATGCATTTTGGTTGTATACAACCCCTGAATCCCTTCTAAGACACTTCTATTTTCTAGTATGTACATTTATGCAAAAGCAAATAATATTATTTTTTTCAGTATAATCACTTGTCTATCCCCGGAGGTAGAATCAAGTAGTGAGTATAGTTAAGCAAGTTAGTTTTTAGGTTGATAGCTTCTATTTGTCTTCTAGGAGTAAAAGAACATCATGGTTGCCGAGATAAAATATTTGCAAACATCTAGAGAGTTTCTGATTATATGATTTCTAATTATTTAAAATCTGTTGTTCATTTTATATCCATTCAGGACATGAATGAAGCTTCCAACTTTGTTCAAGGTTCAAGTAAAGGATGCGATGACAACAAACTGAATTATCCACCTTTTACTCCAGGTAAATTTCATTTTGTTATCTACTTATTATTAGGTGAGAATAAATTTCCTTGTTGACTGGCAAATTCTAGCATGTATTTCTAAATCACAAACTTTGGTATAATTTTGAGACCCTGAAATCAGTGTGGTTTTTGTTGTTTATTTGTTTCACTTTGGGCCAAAATATTTATGCCTAAGAAAAGGAGCATGATTTTAAACTTTGGCATAGCATATTTATTTATCTTTATCGTTGATAAATTGCCAGTGATTAAATAATGAAAAGAAACAAAATTTGTTTGAAATTATAACTTGTGATCAAATTTTTACCATGAGCACTTTGCTGTGTCTGTACAGTTATTAGAATGTATCTCATGTGAATAGTTATAGCTCACATATTCTAAAAAAGATGTTTTTCACCATTAAAAATGGGTAAAAAAATGTTGCCAAAGAGAAAGATGTGCTTTCAGGGGAATAGATCGCTATAAGACCATCTGAAGAAAGATGACAATAATTATTGCAAGACCATGTAAGCCTGGAAATTAAAACACAATAAAAAACTGAAAAGCAGAGATTTGAGTGGAATGTAATTGTGTAACAGGTCTACATGTGTATAATTAGGTTATATTTAAATCAACTAATCTACTATAAAACTTAATTGGTCTACAGTCATATGATGTACAATACAGATATGTATGTTTCCATATTCATGTTAAAGGCTATTTTTTCCATGGATTCATTTATTATTGAAATTAGGAAGCAGAGTATTTGTTTGTGTAAATGTATATCTAATGGTTAACCAACAGGAGTGGAAAGAGGAGATCCATCTGGAACTTAGCTTCAATTGTTGTCTTTCATTATTTTTTAACCAAGCATGGTATTGCATAGCACATCATTTAAAGATTATAAAGTTTAAAATGGCAAAATATCTCTTAAGAAACCTTTCTTATATATTTTCTCTAAGATATTCTTGACAAACTCCTGTATTCCAAAACACTTTGCATGGATGCTGTGCAATACTGGGGGAAACAGTATGATGTTCACAGCCTCTATGGATACAGCATGGCTATAGCCACAGAGAAGTAAGTGCAATTTCATTCAGAAGCCCTTTCATGTTTCTTGTCTAGAAATATATTTGATAATTTACTAATATAGTTGGAAAATCACAAGAGTAAGAAAGCAATGAAACATAATATTTTCATGGTAAATAATTAGGACATTAAAAGCATCAGTTTTTTTACTCATTTTCATGAACCTGACACTTAATTATCAAGAACTACGTGGTATATGTATTTAGCTGTGATTCTTTTTAAATCATAGATTTAAATTATCCTTCAAAATTTTGATTCAGTTTGCAATCTCTGAATATAATTATGTTCTAAGTGTGAACTTCACAATTGGCCTGGAGAATGGTACTTCTAGAACAAGTCTTTATTTTTCAAAAACAAAAGTTTCAATTAAGATGTAGTTTTCTATGTAATATCTCCCAAAGCAATTTTCTAATGCAATGTGTTACTTGTATATAAAAAAGGAACATGATACAAAACAAAGGAAAGGGACCATCATATTTTAATTGCTTACTATGTTCCAAACATTATATGAGGACCTATAATGCAATAGTCAATAAAATCCAGATCTTGGTCTCAACAAATTTTTAATTTTCTCATCATTAAACAATTATGATCAAGTTTTAATTCAATTCCGTGTTTGTCTTGTGATATCAAAACTTTTACACACTGTCTTCATAGTGATTTTTTACTTCACTTTTTAAACTCAGTAGAGCGTTATACATTGCAGCATGTAAGTAAATAAATTCTAGAAAGAAAAAGCAACACTACAATTCAATATTATAAAGGTAATAATACAGAAAAAGCACCTGAGAATGCTATTATATTTTTACTAAGGTAGTCTGGATAATTTTATATACTGAATTAAACTTTTGTATCTTTTCCTGATTATTTCCCCTTTTACGGAAAAAAAAAACATTGTCAGTGCTACTCAGATACCAATAGAGGTCAGATGAATAATGCTAGTAGTTGTGGATGGTGAATTTCCAGAAACAAACGAAATAAAATGCCACTCAAATATGTAAGTTTTATCCCAACATTGCTTGTTAATATTTGAAAATGCAGACATTAAAATATAATTAGCATCATTGAACCATAAAAATGTATATTGGCTTCAAGTTCAGATTACTACATGTTATACTATAAAAGGATTTTAATAAGTTTAAATCATATATTTCAAAAACAAATGTTGGGTGGATACAGAAAGCACCTGTTTATTTAATTTGGTAAAGGAAGTCATTCAAAGCCTGAATCATTTGTAAAAAATTTCCTTTTTCTGTGTTTGATCAGAATGTATTTAAATAAGTAAATATTGAGAGCTAAAAACAAAACTGATATAAAAGGTTGATAAAATAGTTGCAAATATTATGGCTTGACTCTAGTAACTGTCACATACACATCTGAAATTAAGATTTTAGAATTTATAAATATTAGTATTATTTTAAAATAAATCTTATTTATTAATTTGATTTTATCTTTAGAGCTATAGAAAAAGTTTTTCCTAATAAGAGAAGCTTTATTCTCACCCGGTCAACTTTTGCTGGATCTGGAAGCTATGCTGCACATTGGTTAGGGGACAATACTGCTTCATGGGAACAAATGGAATGGTCTATCACAGGAATGCTGGAGTTTGGTTTGTTTGGAATACCTTTGGTGAGCAGTTTCATACAATGTTATTTATAACATTGTGAATTACATGTAATATTGTAATAGTATCATCTTAATGATTTTTGCTAAAATGATTAAAGATATGTTACAGAAAAATTCAATCAGTATTCTTAGGTAGTTTATGAGAAAAATAAGACTATGGATGACGTCTATAACATTCAGATCATTAGAGTGAGAAAATAGAATGAACTAAATTCAATCAAATCAAAATAATTCATGAAACAAATATCAATATAAACAAAGCATAGGAAAAGCTTATATAATAAATATAAAGCACCAGGTAAGATGGTAGGGAAAAATCCAAATATATTGGTGATAAAAGTAAATGAGAAAAGTCTAAATATATTTAATATATAAGATTGTCAGTTTAGATTAAAAAATAAAGCCATTTTCTGTATTTAAAAGGGAAAATATAAGGATAGAAAAATTTCAAAATTTTAAAAGCAGGGAAAATTTATGCTAGGCAATTCTAACATAAGAAATCTGGTAACTATATCAAGCAAAAAAATAAGTATGCAATATAGATATTCAACACTAAAGAGAGCTACTATATAACAAAATAAATGTAAAATATATCAGGAATTTATAGTGAATCATTTTTTCTTTCTTTCATTTGCTCTGGACAAAATGAAAACCAAAAACCTATCAAACAAAAAAAAGCTAACACACACACACACACACACACACACACAGCGGCTTGAATTTGAAAATTAAAAAACACATTATCAAATGATTGATGAGTCAAAAAATAAACTGAAGAGAAATGGGAGGAAAAACCCTTAAAACTGAATGCTAACAATTGTACTTCATATCAAAACTATGGGATACTGGCTAAGTTGGTATTTAGAGTGTTTATATTATATAGAGTATACTATAAATTGGTATTTATAGCCTTAAAGAAAGGCTGAATATTAATGAGTGAAGTGTATGAACTAAGAAAACGGAAAAAGAAAAACAGAATAAACCTAAAGAAAGATGTAGGTAATGAAAATAAGAGAAGAAATTAACGCAATGAAAGCAAAGTCTGTAGAGAAAAATTAACACAGAGGTGACACTTTGAAAATTTGAATAAAATAGAACAATTTATAGCAAGTTTTGTCCAAAAAAAGGAGAAAAAAATAAGTAATGTTACAATATATTTTAAGATAGGGTGTTATTTATTATAGCAACCAATTAATAAAATATAACCAGGAGTAAATATTAAAATTGAATGTAGGACTTTTTTGAGAAAATTTAATAAAGATATACCACGTTCATGGATAAGAAGGTTCAATGTATTAGAAATATGCATTCTTCCCAAACTATTATCCAAATTCAGTGATATGCCAATTTAAACTATGAAGAGAATTTGAGGAATGTAAAAGATTATTCTAAACTTCATATGGAAGACACTACAATTTAAAGAAGTAGAAAAGAGCTCAAGGATTTGCCCTACCAGATAAAACAGTAATATATCACAATGGTACTTGACCGTGGATATTCAAATCGATTAAAATGGCAAAATATGACACAGGACTCTTGGATTAATGGAATTTACTAAATGATAGCACTATCACCATAGATCAGTGTGAGGAAAGTATCAACTATTTATATGAATAAAATTGATTTATCCTTTTAAAAAATAATATAGGTCCATGTCTCACATCATACACAAAAATCAATCACAGATGGATTAAAGCCCTATGTGTGAAAAGTAAACTTAAGCACTTTAGAAGAAAATATAAATGGGTAACTTTATGACCTGGGGTTGGAGGAATAATTTCTTAAACAGAACACAGAAGGCACAAATAATAAAGAAACATGTATAAATTTGACTATAACAAAATGAAAACTTCTATTCATCAAAAGACTATTTTAAAATGTGAAAAATAAAAAATTACCCACATACTAGGAAATTATATTTTCAATTCGTATCACCAATAAATAATTTATATTCAATTTAAAGGACCTACTATAAATCTGTAGAAGGTAAAAACAATTAAAAAAATTAGCAAAGGATATAAACAGGCAGTTCCATAGAAAGAGAAACCCATATGGACTCAATAAAAATGTGGCAAAGTCTCAACTTCCCTAGTAATCAAAGAAATGCAAGTAAAAACTTTGGTGAGATACATTTCATATATATAGGTGGTAATAATTAAAAGTCTGAAAATATAAGGAATTAGCAAGAAAATGGAGCAATAGGAACTGTCATGTACTGTCATTGTGCTTACAAATAGTTATAACCAGTTTTGATTAAATAATGTACATTTCCAGTACATATATATACCATCATATATATATATGTTTGCCATCATATATATATACACACCATCATATATATATATATATATATATATATATATATATATATACCCCATCATATATATATATATATATATATATGATTATTTTCCTTGTTATATTTATATATATACCATAGAATAAAATGTATGATTATTTTCCTGGTTGTATAAATATATATATACACACCATAGAATAAGAGTAAGTTTTTTACATATTCACAAAGAAACCTATATATAAATGTCATAAAAGCATTTTTATAGTCGTTGGATCCCATACAATAAAGAACTAGAGCCACATTAACCTAATTGAATCTCACAAGAATAATGCTTTGAGAAAAAAATGAAATGCAATGTAATGCATGTAACATGACATTTATATAAAGTTAATAAACATGCAAAACAAAGCTATATATTGTTTATAGCTACCTATATTTAGAAAAATAAAGAAATACTTGTAAATAGTAAATACTAAATTAAGGATAGTAGTTTTTTCTGGAGGGTCCATGAGGAAGAAGAATGCAATTTTACATGGGTACACATCTGGCAACGTTTTTTACTATTTTACTCATAGAGTAATATATTATAAATGGCAAAAATCAAATCATGGGAGGTGAATTTTGGAATGAGAAGCGACATATTTTAATAATACAATTTCACCTTTATATATTGAGTTAACAATGATTAGATCAAGGAAGAAAAATACACGATGCTAAGAAAATGTATAAAGAGACAATGAAGAAAAGAGTGTAAAATAATGCAATTAGAGGAAAGTATGTAGCAAAAATAGAAAATAAACTAGGTTAAGGAAGAGTATATGAAGACAGTGAAACAAAAAGATTGTAAGTAATGCAAATTAATCAGTTGAGGCATAAAATGTGATGCTCTGGGCAAATTTGAGAATCTTTCCATTATAAATAATAGATGTATTTGTTATTTAGGTTGGAGCAGATATCTGTGGATTTGACGGTAATACCACAGAAGAGCTTTGCAGACGATGGATGCAACTTGGGGCATTTTATCCATTTTCCAGAAACCATAATTCTGATGGATATGAGGTAAATGCCTTTTGTTCTCCACGTTTTGAAATAAAACATAATCCTATTCTTAGCAACATACTTAAATTTCTATCTGTATAAGACAAAGTCTGAAAGTTTGTAGCATAATTTGTAAAGTTAGAGTCCTCTTCTCAAGGCCTATAAATATTCTGTGTACAAAAAAATGGCCAAATAAGGCAATCATGGAACACAATGTAGTCACAACATAAATATTTTATTTAAACCTAAAGCATATACAAGTGTGTTAAATCACAATAGTTTAAATTACAGCCAAAGCTTTTTGAGTCTGTATTCTTGGATTCTAACAGTATAAGTTCCAGGTAACTTTTCTTTCATAAAAAATGTAATGTAATATCAAGGATTTCCAGTTTTTGTTTCATTAAAGAAACACAAGAAATTAAGGACACTTGCAAAGCCGTTAGAGTCCAGAGTCTTTCTATAGTAAGTAAAACTGGAATGACAGATGGGAAAAAATAAAACTAACACTTTTACATGCATCTGAACTGGTGGGCATGGATGTACGAGGACACTGAGCTATTCTACCAGCCCTGAGAAATCAGCATGCTGTGGGCTCTCATAGGCATATTTTTCGGAGGGAATGAGGAAATTAGGTGAAATCATTAAGTCAATTAAGTGCGTGTTGGTTAAGAAATTATTGACTGTTCACACACTAGTTAGACACAGGGCCTTAATTCTGTTTGAGAAGAGAAACAATCACTCAGAGGTCAGCCTGCAAAGAGGCATGCTAGAACAGAAATTAAAGGTATAAATTGGATATTAGTCACTTCCTAATCTACCTAAAGCCAGACCTGCTGGTCTAGTGGTTAAGATTCAAGGCTCTCTCAGCTTGGGTTCCTTTCCCAGGCAGGGAACCACACCACCCGTCTGTGTTGTCATACTGGGGTGGCTGCGTGTTGCTGTGATGCTGAAAGCTCTGCCACCAGTATTTCAAATAGTGGACAGGTTTCAACGGAGCTTCCATACCAAGACAGACTAGGAAGAAGCACCTGGCCACTCACTTCCGAAAAAGTTGGCCGTGAAGGCCCTATGAGTAGCAGCAGAGCACTGCTATATATAGTGCAGGAAGGTGAGAGGATGGTGCAAAAAGACTGAGTAGGGCTCTGCTCTGCTGTCCACAGGGTTGCTAGAAGTCGGAATGGACTCAACTGGCACTAACAACAACAAAAAATCTACCTAAATGGTGCTTTCAAGAAATTTGTGTTCATGGGTGGTCCTTATATGCATTTGATTATGCTCTGTTCATTTCTGAATTAGACATTAGATTTATTGGTGAAATACTTGTGAAGGATAAAGGGGAGGGAGCAGGAGAAAGTGGAGAGAGCCTTCAGATCACAGTCCAGGTCTAAACCTGGTGAAGATGAAGGCAAGGAAGGAGATTTGATGGGAAGAGCCACACACTGCAGTCCAATTCTAAGGAAGTTTTAGCCAGCTCAATGGAAACGTCAAGGCAAAGTTGTCCATTGGAAGAGTGCTGTGTCTCCCAGGAATAGGCCTGAATACTATTCCCACCATGCTCATTGATTAGCTAGGAGCAGCCAAAGGGAAATATGTCTTCAGGGTAAGCATGGTGGTGAAGCCAGGGAGGCAGTGACTGGTGCCCTCAGTTAACTTTGTTACTCATAGCAGCAGATCTAAGCAGGTTTGTCACATCACTGCACCTTGACTGAGTCAGCTGATCTAACTCGAGCTCAGCAGGGAGACTGTCCTTCAAGTTGCAAGCCTGCGCTCTGGCCAGGCATCTGTGTTCCCCATATCTCTGGGCCAGCAGACTATCTGGGCTTATTATTCTAAAGCCGTTGTCAAGGCACAAGGTAACAAGTCCTTAGGTAGCACATTTCAAGCCCTTACTTGAATGTGTCACATGTACTAAGACTCCATTGGCCAGAGTATGTCACATAGCTGAGCACAAAGTAAAGTGGCAGGGAAGTCCACTCCACTGTTAGTGGTAGGGACTGCAAGATTACATAGCAAAGGTTGTGGCTACAAGAATGCGTGAAAATTGGCACAATAATTCAACCTACCACAAATAATATAGGTTAAAAATTCTTTGTTAGAAGATTTTTTCATTTTCTCTGTGTATGTAAATGAGAAATGTCTACTTTAAAATAAGTTTAATTAAGACATATATCCAAATGAAAACATAAAAACAAGAAATATTCATATACTTTGATGGTGAAATAGGAGTAATTTCAACCTTTTATAAACAAGCTAAAGTGTATACAATTTGCTTTTTAAAAATAGATTAAATGTTTCTATTTTAATTTTCATTCATATTTTAGCTTTCTTATTTCCATTTCTCTTTTTATCCTATAGGATCAGGATCCAGCATTTTTTGGACAGGATTCTCTTTTAGTTCAGTCATCAAAGCAGTATTTGAATATTCGCTATACCTTATTACCTTTCCTCTATACTCTGTTTTATAAAGCCCATACATTTGGAGAAACAGTAGCAAGGCCACTTCTTCATGAGTGAGTACTATGTTCAAGAATTTTAATATCTTTCAAATTATAATCAGGTGTAGATAGAAAAATTAATGGAGATAAATCAAGATGTCAAGTAGATTTCTTCTGCTTGCTTTTACGTTTGTATAAATGATTTGATGAACTGCAGAATGATAGTATTAAATATAATTAATTTGGTAAATTAGAAAAGATTAAGCTAGAAATGTGACAATTGAATAGAACTTAAAAGGAAAAATATAGACTATATTATTGAAATTATATCAGTAAGTAATTAAAATACAGAATTATTAAAAACATAATCATGTATATATTGTGAAAATCTAAATATAGGTCAAGAATATAGTATAGTTACAAAACAACGAATTGTGCTTGTCTTTGTAAATCTTGATCAAAGCGGGACCTTTCCTCAAGAAATGACTAAAGACCTTTTCAAATCCAAGTCAAAATGGGAGTTTATAATGAAAAAGTCTAAAGAGAAGAAAATAGAATGTGAAAGATTTATGGTACTTTGTGAACCTATCTTACAGGAGAAAACGAATTAAACAGAATAGTTGTTTATTACAGATAAAAAGTAACCTTGTCATGTATGATAGATTTTTTTGAGTCCCAGATGAACTAATTTCCTCCCTCCCTCCCTCCCTCTCTCTCACTTTTCTTCTCTCTCTTCCTTCTCTCCTTTCTTAAGTGTCAGATGAACCATAGGATGTAAGAACTGTAGATTCAAAATGACGTATTAAACAAGTAAAATTAAAGCTAACAGTTATTCCCAGGGAAAAACTGAAAGGATAAATGAAACAAGAAATATGGATGGGGCCAGCCCTGGTGGCCTAGTGGTTAAGTTCAGCGTGCTCTGCTTCAGTGGCCCGGCTCAGTTCCTGGGCGCAGATCTATATCACTCGTCAGCCATGCTGTGGTGGCATCCCACATACAAAATAGAGGAAGACTGGCAACAGATGTTAGCTCAGGGTGAATCTTCCTCAGAAAAAAAAGAGGAAGTTTGGCAGCAGATGTTAGCTCTGGGTGAATCTTCCTCAGCAAAAAAAAAAAAAAAAGGATAAACATTTTTTATCCTTATATTGTGAACATTGTCATTGTTCTTAGGTTTTATGAGGATACAAATAGCTGGACTGTGGACACGCAGTTTTTATGGGGCCCTGCATTACTTATTACCCCTGTCTTGAAAGAGGTAAGTTTTACAATTTTATTAAATTTATTGCTTAAATGAAACTTTGTATAACCAAATCCACACTAAATTACAACACATCTGGGTGATAGATGTTACTTGATAGCCTGTTTCAACCTGATAAATGTTGAAGTGAATTCTAAAATGCAGAAGAAATTTTGAAAACTTATATAAAGTATATTTATGCTTTTCAAATATGTAACACATAACTAGAAAGAAGAAAATTGTATAAAATTAGTATTTTTCTGAAACAGAAAGCTTTATTTATGGAATCAAAATCAAATCTTACAGTAATAACAATGAACTGTAATTTTAGTAGACATAGACATTGAAATTTTGCTAAACTGTAAATGAAGGAGAACTTGAAAACCAGCTGATCATATGAAAATGTTGAAAAAATACTGGAGTGAGATATTTGGTTTTGCCTATTATTTAAAAGTCTGTATGACCATGGGAATGTACAGAAATGAATGTGTCACATTTGCAATTACCATGTAGATTATAACAATACAAATGTATGCATGCATTATATTAGTTGCCACTTAGTTTCATCTTTGCTTTTGGTATATTTTCCATTATATTATCTAAAACAAGTAAAATAGGCTTTTGATTATTATTTATAGGAAACGTGAGAGTGTAACAATACAAAGAAAGTTTTTGTCCTTTGACTATGAAAACTCAACTTAATATTTGATGCGATTCTCTTCTAAGTATTGAAGTAAAAATAAATAAATAAATATAAATATATGTGTATATATGTATATACATACATATATATTATCTTGCTTTATTTTAGGGAGCAGATACAGTGAGTGCATATATCCCTGATGCTACTTGGTATGATTATGAAACTGTAAGTAACCTTAATATAATAATAGACTCACAAGTATTATACTGTCAAGCTTCTGTGCATGGAAGTTAACTCCAAACGCATAGCATATCTACTATCAGTATTCTGTTATTATTATAAAAAAAGAATAATTGTAAATTTGAGTAATGTGTAAAAATTTGTTCAGCTATACATTTTGTTGCACATGATTAATATGAAGTTATATTCTTTAGCGTGAAGAGTTATATTATTTATTTTTAAATTGTGGAAATAAAAGCTCAGAAGTAATTTTAGAAAGGAGTGGTGACTTATTTTAATGCTTTTTCTATTATATATTTTTTTTATTATATATTTATCTTATTGCCAGAAGAATTGAGTATTGAGCTAATCTTAAACGTTTGTTTTTACATGGTCCATTTAAATATTTGGGAAAAGTTTTCATTACCACCTTGAAAAGGCAACATAGAAGCATTCATCCACACAACCTATTTTTTTAATTGACCAAGAGCTTTTGAGAAGCATTTTTTAAAGGCATTATTTTGCTTATCGCTTATATTTACTAAGCAGACTATTTTTATAGAAACAATGATTTTTTAAAAAATTCTTTCTAAAGACATGGTTAACTTTAAACCAAAACAAAGAATAAAAAATAGGATTAATTAAGAATATTGTTAATTATTGTAGAAGGAAAATGTTTTCTCTATTTTGATTTTTTATTTTTTTGAGAAAGTGAACTTTTTCCCCTGCTTTATTTAGTAAACTGAAAAAAAAAAGTTTTCTTTAAAATTTAGAAAACAATATATATTAATATTCATTTAGATGACATGAGTTGCTTATAATAAAAATTATTTCTGTGTGTAAATTTTAATTATTGTGAAATGTAGTTTAAAGTCTTCACTAATAATAAAAAAATCTTTTCACTTCCAAATAAGTTCCAAATCTTTTTAACTTCCGAAATATTAACTTCGAAAATTTTAACTTCCAAATTTTAGGGTGCAAAAAGGCCATGGAGAAAACAAAGTGTTGATATGTATCTTCCAGCAGACAAAATAGGATTACATCTTAGAGGAGGTTATATTATCCCCATTCAACAACCTGACGTAACTACAGATGCAAGGTAAAGTGAAAAATAATGAACTGAAATCTGAAATATAATTAAAGTTTTAATATTTTATATTTTTCTTAATAATCAAAGATTAATGTTCAGTTTTTCACCAGAAGATATTTTACATATGGAGAGAATTCTTAAATATAACCATCACAGTTTTAAAAAGAAGAATCAAATTGAGTACATTATTATAAATTTCTTAATTTAAAAGTTAACATAATAAGATTAGAAATTTATTTCCTGTGCTAAAAATTTGCTGACATTCTCTATAAAATATATACAATTAAACTTAATTGCTGATTCTTAATAAAAATATGAAATATTAAAATAAGTTATATAACTGATAAAAACTGTCAGTTGTTACATATTTGGAGTTTCAATACATAAATGTCACAATGTTTTTCTTTCTGCTAAAATTTTTTACTTTTAAGTTGCTAAATGAGGTGGATATTTCTGTTTAGGTAAAGAACAAGATAGAAACTAAGTTTTTCAGTAAGAAAAAATTCCAGAAATATTTAGAAAAAGAGAAGAAACTTGAACACTCTGGTGCTCCATCTTGCAGCGTTCATTCTGGGTACAAGGGCACAGAAGGTGTCGTATTGAATCCACATATTTCCCCATGTTCTGCCACACCCCAATAGACAGACAGTCACTCTCTATTCCTTACCCTGTTGTACTTTCTTCATAACATTAAAAATATTTGATGGGTCGGCCCCGTGGCTTAGCGGTTAAGTGCACGCAGTCCGATGCTGGTGGCCCGGGTTCGGATCCCAGGCGCGCACCGACGCACCGCTTCTCCGGCCATGCTGAGGCCGCGTCCCACTTACAGCAACTAGAAGGATGTGCAGCTATGACATACAACTATCTCCTGGGGCTTTGGGGGAAAAAAAATAAATAAATAAAATCTTTAAAAAAGAAAAAAGGAATATTTGAAATTATATTACTTTTTCTTGTATGTAGTCTGTCTACTCCCCTAGACTATATAAACTCCATGAAGGCAGGGACTTGGCTTTCACTGCTTTAGTCCCCAAACCAATAATAATGTCCAGCCCATAACAGGCTCGCTATTTACTCCAAATATTTGTTGAAGGAGCAAATTAATGAGTGAATGAATGTGTTAGTAATTGAATTATTTTGGCATTCTAGAATTGAATATTTTTATGTTGTAACTGTTTCATGACTATGTTCTCAAAAAAATTGGTTATACTCTAGATCTATATTGAACAAGAGAAACATACACTTTGGTGAGTGCATGCTGGGAAGAATATATTCTGTATAAAGCAGTTGCCTGGACTGTATAGCCTCAGGGGTACTATTTTAGCTTTAAAAACCTTTAGTAATATATAACTAAGGAAAATATTTTTGTTAAGCACATCTCATTTCTCAAGATAGAATTAGTTGCATTTGTAAGATTGTTAGAGATTGCACTAAGCATTTTAAAAAATTTTTTATGTTGTACTTTTCATTATTTTGTATATAAGATGTAGCCCTGATACATTGCAATTTAGGGTTAATTGATATTAGCAAATACATGTTGAATTGAGCATTCATAAGATATATTTAATTTTTCTTGTTTGAATTGAAATATTGTTATCCTGTTTCAATTTTGCTGATGTCTTGGTCTCCAAGAAATTCTTTATTGTATTTATATTTATTCCTTTATTTTCCAAGTACATAAATTATTTTTGTCATTGAAAAATTATTAATAAGTATATAACCATGAATTTTATTAATGTCAATATTCTCATGTGACTGCAGAACTACAAATCTATTAGGTTGAAATGGACTGACTTATAGGATATTTCACTATTATATATTTATTTTTAATCATATATGCACTCAAACTTAACAGCCGAAAGAACGCTCTAGGACTTATAGTTGCTTTAGATGAAGATAACACAGCAAAAGGAGACTTTTTCTGGGATGATGGAGAAACTAAAGGCAAGTCTCAAAGTGATATGCATTTAAGTGTTCATTCTGATGATGGGAAATTTTGCCTTTACTGATATAAATTTGCATCCATTTAAAAATGTTACAAGTTTTAATTTTTAATTCCTGTTTTTTATCTATCTCAGAGTTTTAGGTTACTTTATTAAATTTAGGTTACTTTATGAAATTTAAATTAATTTTTATTCAAGTTATATGTATTTAAAATATTAAAAAATGTGTCTATTGGTTCATTATAAAATCCTTTGACAAGCATGGATATCTTTCTTTGTTAGATTGTTATTTTTAATTAAAATATTTACTAAATTCACAGATATACAAATTGCATCACATTTTCAACTGTCTTAAATGATGCTAGTTGTTAAAAATAAAATTTTATTACTATAAGAAAAAAGGAAATAAATATTTAAAGCTTTAATTAAATGTCAAATTATTTGAGGTAAGAATATTATATAAATGTTTCACAATTTATTTCAGTTATTAAGTATCTTTAATTTTATTCCATGAGCTCCAAATTTGAGAATTCAGTACACCAAGTAAATAAAAAAAGAGCCATTTTTTTGCTAATATCTATTTATGCTGTAGTAAATTTCTGTTTAGATTTAAGTAGTCAATTACAATTACCTTCATAAGTTTAAGTTTTTTTTAAATCCCATTTCTTTTAATAGAAGGCTGTTAGGTGTGTGTTTTATATATGTGTGTACAAAAAATTATACTTTAGCTTCTCTTTACCTCACTACTTCTCAGATATGTTAAAGAATTTCCTATATACATTTATCGTTATGAAACATGCAAATATCTCTAACTTAACTCCAAGAAGTAGTCTATTTATTGGTGTGCGCTCCTGTAAAATGAAAATATAAAATCTCTAAAAAAATTCTCGATCTTCTTTAAGTCTTACCTATCAATGAAAATATAAATTGCTACAATACTTCTGTTCCACCTACAGTCTTCCCCTTGTCAGTTGATGGTAATTTCAGCTTTACAAGACGCTGAAAACCTTAGAGTTGACTCTTCTCTCTCAAAACTTAGAAATTTCTCTTGGTCCTACCTTGATCTGGGTTCTCTCATCAGCTCCACCACTATCATCACTATCTTTCATTTTAATTACTGTAATATCTCCGTAACTGGTCTATAGGTCTGTAGCTCTTGTTAATCCCCTTTTACATTCTATTTATAATCCAGCAGGTAGAGCGGTCCTTTTAAAAGATGATTCAGATCATCTCACCTCTCCTCAAAACACTCTGATTCTCTATTTTACTCAATTAAGAGCCAGAGTCTTTACCAAGCCCTAGAGCACTCATCATGATCTGAACTTCTGCGCGCACGCGTGCGCACACACACAGAGTTATCCCCTTCTGCTCTCCACTTCTCATTCTACTCCAGCACACCAGCCTTTTTGCACTTTCTCAAATACCTTAGAGCCTGTGCACACTAGGGTGAGCTCTTCCGTGAGAATAGGTTCCAAGCATTTACTACATAGGAATTCTGTAAAAGTGGATCCCAGAAAAACTAAATTATTTGTAATCATCAATTAAAGAATGTTGAGATAATACCTCTGTTGGTAGCATATATTACTTGATTTTAAGGTTATTCTTAATTCTCAAATTATATAAATATTCCCAAATATATTCTTTCTTTCTACTTGTAAAATTGATATTGATAATTTACTTTCATATAAGAAGATGGTTAAAAGTATGAAGGATATGATATGATTTAATCAGTCATCTAATATGATAGCTATATAGTTATGTGCTTTGAAAAGTTAAAATCAGAATTTTCTAAAGAATCAATTTATGAGTAAACATGCAAGAAATCAAATGACCTTCAGTTCAGGTTCTGATTCTAGTTATATTTTCTAGGATTAAAATTATAAGTAAATTAGTGTTATCGAAAGTATTGTTTATAAATCCTAGGAGTCCCTATATATTTTTCACTCTGTTTCTTCCTAATTATTTTAGTAATAATCTTTAGTTTCTCTGTTAAACACATATGTTGATTAAAAACTTTTATTACATATATGGTGCAGAAAATCATTGTCTTCTTCCATTTTCCTCATTAAAGTTATTTCAGTTTTTAACATGCGTCCAGATTTTCTTTCATTCCTCAAATAATGAAAAAAAAGTTAAAAGATGCAAAATAGAATTATGGTGTGCCATGTATTCCCAAGATAAACTGAATGTTATATGATTTACTAGAAAGAGAAAAAATATCATTCAAAATATTAAATTTATAGTTATGTGTATTTTAATATGTTTTTCTATCTCTAAATTTCTAGAAATATTTTAGCAATCTTTGAAAAATTAAACTAGGCAATATGCATTCATTACCTTTACTTACTGGCAAAATAAACTATCAAGATTATTTTGTTTAAATGTAATTAAAAACCTTAATTTAAAAAGATAATCTGTTTAATTTGCTTTGTGAATAAATAATACCTAATATTTTCCAAATTTCTTAAGTGTAGTATGACTGTAAAAATAGAGCAAAGAATTTAACACTACATTTTGATTTGATAACTTTATTTTTTCTCATTTCAGATACCATAGAAAATGGCAACTACATTTTATATACATTTTCAGTTTCTAATGTAAGCATTCTCCTTGGGCACATAGTTAAATGTATACCTTGTTAATCTCTGGGTTATGCCTTTATTATGGATTTTTTTTTGGAAGATGTTTACATTTACCTTCAGATTTCAGTGGAAAGAAATGAAATAAATTATAAAATTAAATTGTTAAATTTAAATTTTCAAATTAAATAAATTTTTAATAAATTGTTACCTTAAATTTTTATATTTAAATGTAATAGATGAGTTTATGATGATAAAATTAATGCACAGAAATCTTCAGACTTCTTAAAGTACTATGTCTGATTTAAGCAACATGCCCTAGGAAAATAATCTCAACATATATGAAAATGTTTTAATACATCAGTCACAGCAATAATGGTCATGGATTTTGGATGAGAATGAAAAATCTCCCAAAATTTAACCTCACAAGGTTAAATTTTGAATAATTAGAAGGAATGCTTTTTGTACATGTTGGATTTCTTCATATATTCTTTTCTGTCAAAGCTAAGTTATTCTTCATCAACAGTAGGGCTAGAATGAGAAGGGATATATATATAAGCTGCGTCATGAGTAATTTAGGTTATCTCTGAAGATAAATTTTATGGCATGTATACAAAAAAAATTGAAAAGAGTTACTAATGCGTACATTTATGTATGCTACTTGGATGCGGAGAGCTGCTGGGAATGGAGGGTAGACGATTGGTTCTCTTCCTATTTCACACCTGTATTGTTATTTCAGGCTTGTATCCAATTACCTTATACTTAATATATAATATTATGTACTTTTTTTCAGGACAGATTAGATATTACATGCACACATTCATCATACCAGGAAGGAACCACTTTAGCATTTGAGACTATAAAAATCCTTGGGTTGACAGAGACTGTTACAGAAGTTACAGTGGTGGAAGATAATCAACCAGCAGAAGCTCACAGTAATTTCACTTATTATCCCTCCAACCAGGTAAATACAATTTTTAAAAGCTTTTAGCTGTCATATACTCTCACAGCATTATATAACCATTCAGGCTCTTGGTTTTGTGATTTTTTTTCTTCCTGACATATCTTTCTTTTCTTTCCTTTTTGCTGCCAATATTCCATTTTAGGTCATTCCAATTTATATATAGAAATCAACATGAAGGGGACTCCTTGCTAGTTCTCCCTCTCTATTTCATTTTATCTTGGATATCACTTATATATGCCTTTCTAATACTTTTTATGCCATTCTCCTACCCTGAACTCTTAACTTAATCACCTGTTGCATGCAACAAAGATTCTAAATGTTTTAGCTTCTCAATTACGACCCTTGAAGATATTGATTTAATCCATTTCTTCAGTCATTCTCCCTGCCCCTCCTTTCACGGACACTCATTGTCCTCAATATATCATGTCCTTTTTTTGTTTCCAATTTTTGTTTACGTTGTCTCCTTCTAGTACAAGGCCTTTCTTGTCCTGTAATTTTTGTCTCTTTTAACAAGTGTATAGAGAGGGAAAATAAGTCACAGTATTGGGCTCGAATATCAGCCCTGCAGTCTGCGCATTTAAACATATTAAATTAATCTCTCATTATCTCAGCTTCCTCATCTGTAAAATGTAATATTTAAGTCCTAATGTTGCTTTGGGTAACAAATTAATGTAGTTAAAATGTTAGACAATAATAATTTAAAACATGCAAGTGATTTTTATTGGTACTTACTTTTCCACCATTCATATAATACTAAACTATTAGTAATATCGGCATAAATAAATTCCAAATTGTTTGAGATATAGAACATTTTCTTAGAGTATTTTTTGTCTAACTCCTAGGCCCTCTGGCCCAGAGTTTCTCACTTAGCAGCTTTCATAAATGTATGTATTGGTTAGTTATTTTGTATCCAGTAAATATACTATAATTTATACATGCCCAGAAATATTAGAATTAATCAATATAAGTTAAATGATACAGGCTTATTAAGAACTTTATGACTCTAACAAAAATTATCAAGAGGGCGTGACACAAAAATAATTTTATTTGGGTTTTGCAATCTCAATTTATATCTGTGTCTATTTTTATGCTTATGTAAAGATTTAGACAGACACTAGTAGATACACCTTCCTAATTCTGCTGTGCTTTGACTGATTTTTATATGAATTTTTGTTCCTGAATGTACTTATGAAATTAAGTTGATATCAAAAGTAAGCTATGCCAATGAAACTCTGGGATAAGTTTTGCCCATGTTATTCCCAAGGTATATAAACAATAACCAAACATAACTTTGCAATATTCTAATAATAGAAATAATTGTGTATTAGAATATATATATAAAACTCTCCTCTCATTTTTTTCTTTTTTGCATAATGCGATACTATCTCCTCTTTATCTTGTCCCTCAAATGTTGTAAGCAGTGGATAAAATTAGGGACAGAATTAAAGCAATAAGTATTCCCCTCCTCTGACTCTGGAAGCCTCCAGATCAATAAAAGTGGTCAACTTTTTCTTCCCCGAGGGAACTAACATTTATTTCATACCTAGGATGCTCCAAGCATTCTGCTAGGTGCTTTAAATTTCACATATCGTTCGTTCTGCATAGCAACCCCGTTTAGTAGGGGTCATTATCCCCATTTTATAGGGGGACAAAATTGAGGATAATACAGGATAGACAATTTTCATAAAGACTCAAGAGTATTAAATGACAGAACTGAGAATTAAACTCATGTCTGGATTTAAAGATAATGCTTTTCATCAGTATTCTATGATATCTCCTAGTTTTCCTGTCTTGAGGTTCTAGCCATTTCAGTGGCATGACATTTTTCTTCTTTCTAGTCTGTTCTTTAGGTATTATATTGAAGTATTAATAATTTGATTTGAAGAATTGCTGTGGTCGCTACATTTTATAAATGTTAAGTATTTTAAAATTATCTAATGGTCAGAAATATTCTTTAATGTTTTCTTTGTTTTCAAAGTATCTCCTAATTTACAATCTCAGCTTGAACCTTGGAGGAAATTTTGCCATCCAATGGACTCAAACTTTTACAGAAAATGAAAAGTTTACTTGTTATCCAGATGCAGACATTGCAACTGAAGAAAAGTGTGAAGAACGTGGCTGTCTTTGGGAAACGGTAATAAAAATTTTAATTATGATTCGTGATATGGCTTTCACATAAGCATTTCAATGTAAACTTTATATACTACAATTTTAGTTCTACAGCATGTAAACTAAACTCAACTAGAGAAGCATTTGGAATTTGAAATTAAGACTTCTGATAGACAGTTTATATTTATCTTAATTAATTCTCCAAAGACATAGCTTTGTAAATGCCAGACTAAATGCATGTGTAAGTTGCTTTCCAGGCACTTGGATAGTGTAACTTTATTTCATAAAATAGTGCTCTATTCGTTGCACTCTATTGGATGTTGGCCACGGCTGACTACCTTAAGTGAGGTATTATGCCGGTATGGGATAGTCTTTCAAAAGCATTGTTTCAAGTTATAAAACTTCTGAAGTTGATTGATGGGCTATGTCTGTTCCACTAAGAAGTGATGTTGTGTGGTAAGTTATTTTGGTCATCTTTTCAAGAGAACGATGATGGCTATTGACGGCAGAAGTTTTTACACGAAGTGACATGAGAAGAGTCCCCTCTTGCTGTGCTTATTTTTCAAATTCTGAGCTTTTGGTTACATCATTGAGTTTTGTCAGCAAAAACATTTATTTTAGATAACCAGGAAATTAAATGCATGTGTTATACCACTGAGGAGAGTCAAGACACATCTGCCAGCAACTTCCCAGAAATGTCTGTGTTCATATGAGGAAGTACATAGAATCTCTGCCACCAGAGAAATTGCTCCCTTTCCTCTCCATTGCTTGATAAAGCAGCATAATCTTTACCATTAGGAAAGTTTATGGAAGAATTGAAGAAAAGAAGTGAGGAGGAGAAAAGATTCTGAAATCAATAAAAGCCAAGTAGTGAAGTATTTTTCCATGTCTTCAATATCTTCTCTTTAAATTGCAGCTCTCCATTCAAATCCATACCCATCCCCCATTGCATTCAGTGCATGCTCACTTACTTCCATTATCAAAATGAATCTAAAGTATGGGTGCTAAAGCACAAATAACTTTTAATAAGAAAATGTGAAAAATTTACTTTTCCCAGAACTATTAGTATTTTAACCCTTACAGATTCTTAGGTCAAGTAAACGAAGCTTTAAAAATGAACGTCAGGCATAAGAAATCCATCAAATATGATGATTAAGGGTACAGATAAACTCCCTTAAGCTTCTTTAGATCATACTGTTTATTCATTGATTCATTTCACAAATACTTATTGAAACCTGCTGTGTTCTAGGAACTGTTTTAGGTGAACAAAAGAAACAAAACTTCCTTCCCTAATAGAGCTTATATTCTAGAGTGGGAAAACAAAGAAATAAGAATAAAATTATGTGTTGTGTTAGATAAGTACTATGGGGAAAAATAAGACAGGAAAGGGGAAATGGTGAAGAATGCCAGTGGTATAATTTTAGTGATTGGACAGGGAAGGTTTCTTTGAGAAGATGACATTCGTTAAAAAAAGAGGTGAAGGAAAGAAAGGAAGAGAATAATATTCCATAAAGAAGAAACATCGACCTGAAGTGCTCTGAAGTAAGAATGTACCTGGTGTAGTCTGCAAACAGCAAGGATGCCATTGTGTCTGAAACAGAATGAGTGAGGGGAAGAGAGGCAGATGATTATCACAGACATATGGGAACAAATAATGTTGCTCAATCACTTAGGCCATTTTTAGGATTATGATCTTTACTCCAAGATGGAATGCTGCTGGAGCGTTTTAAACAGACAAATGAGAAGATTAAACTTCCATCTTAATGGCACCATAATGGCTTTTGTGTTGAGAATAGACTGTTAGAGGATCAAGGCAGGGAGACCAGGAAAGAGGCTGTTGCAATAATCAAGGTAAAATATCATTGGTAGACTGAACTAGAGTGGAAATGTAGAATTAGTAATAAATGATGGACTTCTGTGTATATTTTTAAGATAAAGCCAAAAAGGTTTGTTCTTTGATTGTATGTGGAATATGAGAGAAAAGAAGAGTAAAAAATGACTTCAAGTTGTTGGTTTGAACAACTGGAAAAAAGAGAACGTTGATATCAGCATAGATTGGGAAAACTGTTGGGGAGCAAGCTTGGAGGGGGAAGAGTTATGTTTTGGACAAATTAAGGTGAGATGTCCAATACAAATCCAAGCGCAATTTTCCAGCTGTGAGATATATTTAAACTAATGATATTAAGAATTTTATATCACAGATGAGATATAAAATCTAGAGTCAGTTTATATACAGCGATCGGATGACATCATCAAAGGAATAAGCTTGGATAGAAAAGGGAAAAGTTCAAATACAAACCCTGAGTCATTCCAACATTTAGAGTCAGAGAATTGATGAGGAAACTGAAAAGAGAATGAGAAATAATAGCAAAAGAATTAGCTTGAAAACAAAGAAAATGGGGGTTCCTAGAAGCCAAGTGAACAAGGCATTTCAAGACAGAGAAAATTATCAACTGTGCAAATTATGCTTATAAATCAGTAAGAGAAGAACTGGAAACTGACATTTGGATTTGGCAGCACGGAGGTATATGGTAACTTTTATAAGAGAAATATTGATGAAGTGCTGGGAGTACAAGTCTGCTTAGAGTGAGAGTGAAAATTCAAATGAGAATGAAGGTCAAATTGGAGCTAGTGAGTATGGTGAAATTTTTATGTTTTGCTATATAGAAATTTAAAAAGTGGGGCAGTAGTTAGAGAAATTAGTGAGGTTACAGTTTCTTTTTTTTAAGATGGGAGGAATAAAATTGGTTTATGCCATTGAGAATAATCTATAATGAGTGCAGTATTAGTGATGCAGGAGGCAGATTTGAGAATTGCAGGAGAAATGTCTTCGTAGGCCAAGAGGCATGGGGTTGGGGGCACAAATGAGATGGTTCACCTTAGGTAGAAGCACAGGCAGTACATATCTGTAACAGGAGGTGAAGAGGTGGGTGAGTAGAAGTGGTGTTTCCTTTTGATTTTTGTTCTGATTTCTTTCCCTTTCATATTGAAATAATAAGGAAAACCATTAGGCTATAATGAGAATAGGGAAGGATTTGCTGGTGGTTGGAGGAGGAAATGTCATCTAGGGGTGTGTGATAGTGAATGAATTCGGGAAATGTATATGATTGCATCATTAGGATCCACTCTAACTTTCATGATTATATAGAGGGAGAGCAGTCTGCATGATTGAGTGTATTTCTCAAGCCACATTCAGCCTCACAATTGCAGGCATTGAGAATGTAGAGGACAGGTTTTTCCCGGGATTGTTGTTTTGCAATTGAGTATAAGAATGCAAGTGAGGGACATAGAGATTGAGATTATATGAAAAGGAGTGATTTAGAAAATAAGTTTGTTAAGAAAGGAAGTGAAGACATCAAAGGTGGAGGGACAAATAATGGTTGGATTGTGTGGTTACTCTGGTCATGGTCACTTGGTGCATAAGGCTTAATTTGCCTAATCGGATAGGAAATCAAACACTGCAGAAAACAAGTTATCTTTTCTCAAGGCTTAACATAGTGAAGAATTGTTGACAATTCCTAAATCCCTGATAATTTCAGACAAAAAAATCTTATCTAGAATTTCTTAGTACCTCTGATTGTTCAAAATCATCCCTGTATTTACATAATTTCACATTTATGCTTAAAGCTCACATGAACTCTGAGGTTCCTATTGCTCTGATGTCATCTGAAAACCTCAGATTTAAAAATCTTAGAAGTTCCAAGTGGTAACTTCTCTACTTCTAAAACATATAGATGTGTGGAGAAGGGCAAGTTTGAGTTTTGAAAAAAAAATTACTCAAAGATACATTTTAAATTTAATCAATTAGATGCTACTTGAGTAAACCAAGTTTTTAAAAAATTATCTGTTGACTATTAAGCCAAAGTTCTGTATAATGTTTTTGTAAATTGTATAGCAAGATTATTTTTGCTATAACTACAAGAATAGCAATGCTGATGAACTATCAATAAGAAAGATAAAAGATAAACACTTATAGATTGATAAAGGGGAAGTGATACTGAGCAGAAAGATAGCTATGAGGGAGACGTATACAGACTTTTCAATTTTCTAAAGTCAGTTATATTCCTGGTTCTATTGGCACTCAATTGTGTGCATTTGTAATGAATACTGTAGTATCCTATCAGTTAAGGATTGCTTGAAGTTAAGAGTATCAGAGACCTAAAATCTGATTTGGCTAAACAAAACAGGATTTACTTTTCTCTTACGAAAAAGAATCCTAGACCTAATATGAGGGCCTCTCACTATCCTCAGTGTCCCATATTTATCATTTGTTTTTCCTCCTCAAGGCTGTGTTATGGATTCTGCCATTATATTTGCATTCTAGGCCTGGAGGTAGAAAGGCAAAGGACATCCTAATTTAATCAGCTTACACCCTTTTCTTTTAAGGAGGTTTTGGTGGTCATATACAATTTTCTAAAAAGAGATTGAGAAATGTAGACAGGCACATTGCTTCTTCCAATAATATAATTATTTATTAAATAAGAAAGATGGGAGACTGGATTACGGTAACTAGCCCTCAATGCCACAATTTATCATTCTTTTTCTTAGGTCCTAGCTGCCACTCCTGTATAAACCAATTAGCTCTGATCTTTGGCCACAGTTCCTATTTCAAATACTGGTCAGGATATAGTTGACCAGTAAAAGGACCAGTCATGAAATAAGGAATAATATAGTTTTGTTATAAGTAAAAGAAAAGAATTTTAAGTACATGCCCTTCTGAGTGTTGTTGTAAAGCCATTTTACACACAAAAAGCAATAGTCGCTGTGAAGAGTAAGAATAAGCATGGGATCAAAATTTTGCAGTAATATATTTAATTTTTGCAAAGACAACACAATCGTTCTATTTTCTGAGTTGGAAAGCTATGCCATTTGATCTTCCTGCTCTACTGGTCTATCTTTAGAGTCAAAATATAAGTATTCTATACATTTTAGAACATGGTATCTGGGGTTACATAATAGATATTTTGTGTTGTGATTGCAATTTCATTTTAGTATTAAACAGTAAAATTTGTAAATCATAGAACATGTGATTAAACACGTCTACCTTGTTTTTTTTGAGTGGAATATTGCAATGCTTACAATTTCTGGCACTGAACGTGCATTGTGTTTTTAGGTTTCTTCAGACTCCAGAGCACCCGACTGTTACTTTCCTACAGAATACAATCCTTATTTAGTCACTTCAACTCAGTATTCATCGATGGGCGTGACAGCTGACCTCCAACTGAATACTGCACGGGCTCGAATAAACCTACCTTCTGAAGCCATCTCAACTCTTCGTGTGGAGGTGAAATATCACAAAAATGAGATGCTGCAGTTTAAGGTATGTCTAACATAAATGATGTCAATACATGACTCATCTCTCAAGACAAGAGATTTTGAATAGATTAGTTGCTTGGATTTTTAATGTAATATTAAGGATTCTTAATTGGATTGATGACATTTTGATTCTATAAAATTAAGCTTTTGTTTCCTACACAACTCTTAGCTAGGTGCACAATAAGTAAAGCTTCTGATTTTTGCTAACTGCAAATAATTAAACATATAGTGGTGATTTTTTTAAAAAAAAATTTAAATTCTTGCTAAATAGATAAGTCACCTAGAATTGGACTATGTTGGTAGTTCCATTAAAATAAACGAAACAGAATAAAATAAACAAAACAGGATGCTTACTATTTTCATTATTTTAAGTAGTGATCTGAATTTTCTGGCCAATGCAATAAGACATATAAGAAAAGTAATTTCCTTCAACAGTTATACTTGGCAATTTTTTTCACTTCAGAGCTCCAAAGGAATCCATTAAGAAAACTTTTAGAAATGAAAAGAAAAATCAGCAAAACGACTGGATGTAAAATAATTTCTCCAAAAAAGTATTTTACTGTATGCTATCATTCACCATTTAGCAACTGAAATGGTGACAAATTCCATTGGCAAAATCAAATGTGGAAAACAATCAAATAAACAATTAAAATATAAAAAAGCATAGGGGTAAGTTGACTGTATAAGAAAAAAATTAAAAGAAAAAATATAAGAAAAAAATTATTAAGAAGTGTTGATAGATATTAAATAAGTATTAAAATCCTAAATAAGACTAAATTTTTTTAAAGTTAACTCATTTTAGATCAATTGATGCTTTTAAAGTATTTGCATAGAAATATCAATGGAATATTTTTTGAGATTTAATAAAATAACCATTACTTTCATGTGGAAAAATAAACATATGACAATGGCAATAGTTAAAACTTAAAAAAAGAAGAGGAGGTAATAAAATTTACAAAATTAAAACTGTGTGGAACTGCAGCTAGAATTACCTGAAAGTTTATTGAAAAAAGATGGCATAAAAGATGTATATGTATGTATATAAATATAAAATATATATACATATAAAAAGATATATATGTGTATATATGTGTATATATATAATAAATCAAACAAACATAAGCCCAGAAAATAAAACTAGCTCCATATTTATCTTGTATCTGGCTAGTCAAGGACTTTCAAATCACAGATACAAAGGCATAAATCCCATAAATAAAAAAATCTATACATTTTCTTACTTAAAAAGTAAATATATTTTGACATGAACAAACTATAAACAATTAGAAGGCAAACAAAAAATGGATAAATATCTGACATATATATGAAAAATGGCAATCAATTTCAACTCATTCAATGAAGAAAAATATTGAGCTCATAAGCAGACATTTAACAAAAAAAGCAGTAAAAATGAGAAATAAAAATATTAAAATATACTCATTAAAAATCAAAGGAAAATTAGGCAAATTCAAAGAATGGGAAACCTAAATGTTGAATAATCATGAAGAAAAGAGTTCATCTTCACCAGCAAGGAAATAATTGACAATTTTTTAAAAAGTGCTCCTAGTTTAACATAAAATAGTGTTAGAGTATACATTTTTGTGAGAATATTAGTTAGTACACTAATTCTAGAAAACAGTTTACGAATAGATTTCAAGGACCCTACAAATGTTAGTACACTCTGACCTAATACTCTCACTTCTAAGAAATGTGCTGAAGAAATAAAGACATGAGTAAACATCAATTAGCACTAACATTCATTGTAGTATCATACATATGACAAAAAATGTTGAAACAACTATGTGTCTAACCATGAAGTGGTAAATAATTTTGTATATCCACATGAGAGAATATTTAGCTCTAAAATTTTTTTGAAGATTTCTCATTGTATGGAAAAATGAATTACAAAGCACTAAAATAAAATAAAATGTTGAGGCCAGCCCCCTGGCCCACTCCACTTTGGTGGCCCGGGTGCACAGGTTTGGATCCTGGGTGCAGACTTACACCACTTGTCAGCCATGCTGTGGCAGTGACCCACATACAAAATAGAGGAAGACTGGCACAGATGTTAGCTCAGGGCTAATCTTCCTCAAGCAAAAAAAAAAAAAAAAAGAGGAAGATGGGCAATAGATGTTAGCTCAGAGTGAATCTTCCTCAGCAAAAGAAAAAAAAAGAAGATGTAATACATAATTTGATACCATTACCTATATATGTTTGTATATGGAATTCTATATAGATATATGGGCCATGGATACAGAATTAGGAATTATATAAACAAGAATTCTAAATATTCTTGTTTGAACCATTATTTAAATTACTTAATGATATTTACAGCATATGTCAGCAATATGAGCAAAATGTATCTATTTTCATTATTTCTCTGCAATAGATTTATGATTTCCAAAATAAGAGATATGAAGTTCCAGTACCATTAGACATTCCAGATACGCCAACAAGTACTTATGAAAATAGACTTTACGATGTTGAAATCAAGGAAAATCCTTTTGGCATACAGATTCGACGGAGAAGCACAGGAACAGTTATGTAAGTGATGGAATTATTTCATATGAAGGATATTGATTTTAGCTGAGGAGGGGGAAAGTAAGATGATTATTTTCACCGCCTTCACTGTGCTAGAGCATCATCACACTAAAATGATTTTAGTTGTATTAAATAACTTGGCCTATTTTAACATTTTTTTTTGTGTGTGTGAGGAACATCAGCCCTGAGCTAACATCCATGCCAATCCTCCTCTTTTTGCTGAGGAAGACTGGCCCTGGGCTAACATCTGTGCCCATCTTCCTCCACTTTATATGAGATGCCGCCACAGCATGGCCTGAAAAGCAGTGCGTCGGTGCGTGCCTGGGATCCGAACCCAGGCCACCAGCAGCAGAGCGCACACACTTAACTGCTATGCCATGGAGCCGGCCCCAATATTTTTAAACTAAACAAATTAAATTATCACTCCCATCTGACTATCTTTAAGGATTGGTCTAAAGTTTCATTTACACTTTGGATGTAATTAATTTCATTATTAAATATCAGACTCATTCTTCTAATCAAGTTGAGATCCAAAACCAAGATTCCTCTTGAAAAGCATGAGTATTGGCAAAATAAGTAATTGGAAATGTGTTATGTAAATATTTTATTAGAACTGTTGAAATTTGGAGTTTATCGTCCTGGAATTGGATATAGTTAATATTATCTCTGCAGGTACTGATGAAAGGAAATTATGATCTAGATATATTTTTATGTTACAATGAATAAATTTAAGTAAAAAATTATTATCTTTATTTTAGTAAAAATCTCTACAATGTACAGTATATTAAAAGATACTTTTATGTAATTTAAGCTTGCCATGCAATACTTTAGAAGATATTGTGAGGATGGATACAAATAATGAAGAAAAGTATGTCTGTACTGCTTTACAAATTTTAAAACAATTGTTTTAAAACTTGTTATGACAATCTTTTTGTTCCAAAGGATAAGAAGTTAAATCATTTTGTAAAAAATTCCTGGTTCAAAGACATTATTTATTGTTACTTGGAAAATATTATTCTTTAGTAAATACTTTTCCAAAATCGTTAATATAAAAATTTGAATATGTCCCAAATTTTTCATAATACTTACATTTCCTTTCCCTGCCAACTTTATTTATTATTTTTTTTGTGTGAGGAAGATCAGCTTTGATTAACAGCCAAGCCAATCCTCCTCTTATTGCTGAGGAAGACTGGCCATGGTCTAACATTCGTGCCCATCTTCCTCTACTTTATATGGGACACCACCACAGCATGGCCTGACAAGCAGTGCATCAGTGCGTGCCCAGGATCTGAACCCGGGCCGCCAGCAGCAGAGCACATGCACTTAACCACTACGCCACAGGACTGGCCCCTCCCTGCCAACTTTAATTTCTTTTCCTCCTCCTTTATGTTCTTGCAAAGACTAGAAAAACAATACATTCTGTGTAACACATTTCTTCTGGGTTTCTTCATAAACACCAATTTTTATAAATACAAAATAAAAGAAGAAGAGAATGATTGGGAGTAGTAATTAGGGAAAGTTTGGAATTAAAATATCCATATACCTTTATAGTTCATTTTAATATTGATTTCTTTTTATTCTATGTGTAGAAGAAATTTACTGTGATTATCTTAAGGGAACAGAAAAATAGACGACTTTTAATTCCTAGGACTTATATTACTCCTAGGTCATATATTATTTATAAGTTCATATTAATTTTATTTTAAAATTTTATTTTTAAAACAATGTATGTCTAAAGATAAATATATATAATAATATTAATCATATTATTAGATATAGATATTATTAATAATGCTGAATATATGAAACATGTTTTATATATTCCTTAACTTAGCCGAAAGAAAAATGTATTGGAATAATTATCTATTTCAATTTGGTATCCAGGTACAATAAGGTATATACACAAAAATATTATTGATTTTCAGATCACCTAAGAAAGAATTACCATTATTATTTGTGATACTTCTTTGTATATGTTTACAGGAATATAATTGTTTTCTTTTATTTTCAGTTGGGATTCTCAACTACCTGGATTTGCTTTTAATGACCAGTTCATTCAAATATCTACTCGCCTGCCATCAGAATACATATATGGTTTTGGAGAAGTGGAACACACAGCATTTAAGCGAGATCTGAACTGGCATACTTGGGGAATGTTCACAAGAGATCAACCCCCTGGGGTACGTACCAATATTTTAATACCTCATGAGGCAGCTAAGACCGGGATTAGGATCCCAAGCCACTTCTTTGTAGGCCTGTACTTCAGTTGAAGTAATGGCAAAGGGGCTGGAGATCCCTAGAGCTGCTACGGTGATTTTCTGAAAAACAAAAAAAAAGTCACCATAAATCATAGGTGAAAGTAGAGGATTGGATGCATCACATCATTGACTACAGTGAGAAGCGGAGGTGTGAGCCAATTCCTCACCCTGTCAACCGCAGAGAAAGAATATTCAGATTCAGTATTCCTTGCCAAATCCATGTTTACTCTCAGCTTGCAGAAAATAACTGACTAGGGTTCTACTTAAAATTTGTTTCTACTTCTTAGATAATGATTTGATGCTAACTTTTTCCTTTATGACATCCAGCTGCAGTTGTGCATTTTTTTGAGGCCATACTGCTAGTTACATCTTTAGAAAATGTATTTATACGCTCATGTCACTTTTCCCAACGTTTTATCTTCTGAATGGAATACATTTCATGAGTACTTAATATACTACACAACAACTAATATTAACTGTAATTATTCTAAACATATCATGATAAAATATATTTTAATAAAAATACTAACTCATTTGCATTTTTCATGTGTGATGTGTACTTAAAGGTATATTCAGTATGAGATATAAATGTGTGCACTATTGCAACCACTTTTTATTGTTAGGTGCTCAAACAACTTTTATTTGTATCACAATAGTTCAAACTTAGGTTATGAAGGCTGTTTTTAATTTATACTAATTTGAAAAAATATGTTTTACCAAAATTTACTTCTTTAAATCCCTTCAACTTTAGTATTGGCATTATCAGGTTAAGATAATCTTGATTCTCAATATCTGAATTTTCTTTCACATGCTAATCGATTACTGAGATTCAGTGTGGGGTCAAAGATATCAATTTGATTAGGTATCATAAACTTATAAGTTTTGTAACCTTTGACGAGTCATTTCATGACCCTGAGTACAGGTTTTCTATTCTGAAAAATGAAAAGATCTAACTTAAAATGAAATCAACTGCTTTATAAATATAAACTATTATATAAACAAGATATTAACATTTAAAATATTATTATAAAATATCACATAAACTTAGATATTACCATAGTAAGTACTTAAGAAATTTGAGTTCTTTGATCACTTTAATCATTTCTAGGACATTTTATTAATGAAAAAGAAGTGACAACTTATAAATAAATTAAGAGATATAACCTGTGGAAAGAAGCTCAACTAGTCTAATACCAGTGGTTTTTACATCAGTTATCATGGCAGTGTTTGTGGATGTTACACACTTATATATTCATTTTCATGCTCTAAAGCAATGACAGTTCAAATAATAAAGAAATTATTTTCTAAGGGAAATACATTTATTTTAATTCAGGAGTAGTTTGTGTGTCCAAAGAAGGAACTATTAATTCCTAGGCTCAATCTTATAATGAATTTAAATGTTATATTGACAAAATTGACATGCTATTATTATTTAAAAATATATTATGTTTATTTTTTTTATTTTAGTATAAACTTAATTCCTATGGATTTCATCCCTATTACATGGCTCTGGAAGATGACGGCCATGCTCATGGGGTTCTCTTACTTAACAGCAATGGAATGGGTAAAATAATCACTTGCTGAATTTCTCGTATTTTATGTAACTCTTTAATAAAATAATACCTTATATATAGATAAAAATGTAATTATATTTTGGATTTCCAGATGTTACATTTCAGCCAACACCTGCTCTAACTTACCGCGTAATTGGAGGAATCTTGGACTTTTATATGTTTTTGGGCCCAACTCCAGAAGTTGCAACAAAGCAATACCATGAAGTATGATTGCACATTTTTTTAAAAAAATGTAAACTTTTCTTTACAATACAAAGTAATTATCTTAGTTCACAAATAATTTTTTTTTTCAAAGGTAATTGGCCGACCAGTCATGCCACCTTATTGGTCTTTGGGATTCCAATTATGTCGTTATGGATACAGAAATACTTCACAGGTGCAGCAAGTATATGAGGAAATGGTAGCTGCTCAGATCCCCTATGTATGTATAACAATTTTTAAGACAGTGCTAAATATGTCACCTATAAAAGCAGAATGAAATAATTAAACACTTACATACTTTAAAATTATTTTAAGCAATTGGCAATAATCAATGCTTAGTTTTCTAGTGGCACCAGTTCCGTGACCCTGATTTGTATTAAACAAGTCACTGTGCACTTGGATTTTCTCCCATAAACTTTGGTCACATAGGTAGTTGGATACATTCCCCATATTTACTTTAGCTGAGAGTAAGAGTCCATAGGAACCTATTTCATCAGCTGATATGACAAATTATAGAGAAGGATTTGGAGGTGAAACAGAGTGATTTTCTCCTCAGAATAGACAATCGTTATAATATGAGAATATAGAATTAGA